>NW_028252279.1:0-76821 GCF_964263255.1 Lissotriton vulgaris
TGGAGGTGATGGGAGAGGCTTGGTATGGAGTTCCAGAACTCGGGTACATACTTGTGAAGTGGAGGGTGATGAGGTGGAGAATTGAGAGACTGGTAGAACATATTGTAAAGGAGTGGTTGGTTTGTAGAGTGGGGCATGATGTTGCTTGCAAAAGGGAGAGCATTGACTAGGGGCTGGGGGAAAGTGGTGATAAGTGAGGATGTGTGGATAGAGAGTACATTTTGTCCTTGGGGTGTGTAGTCTGGGATTGTTGCAGTGGGGGTTATATTTGTAGGTTCAACTTTGAGGTTTTATTTTTGGAGCTGGTGTAAAGATTCTAACATCTAGTTACAGGAAAATCTTCGTTATTGATTCAGCACAGTACAAAGGATCTACATGCAAACAGTCTGCTGTAAACTGCCGGACACAGAGGCATTCAGAATACCCCTGACATCCATCGAACTATGGCTACAGGTTGAAGGTAAACAACAATAGTGTAAAATCCCACATGTAACAGCTGGATTGATTATTAGTAGAATAAGTACTGTTTCCGAGAGGTTGTTGTGATGGGAAGGGGGGGGGTCTCTTAGATGAGGTGTAGAAGGAGAAGGGCACAGGCTGAGTTTTATGGAGGTTGAACTCTCCAATTATAAGGGTTAGGTATGGTTGTCCAATACGAGTATTTGTTGGTTGTTTCCTTTGAGGCTATTCTTAATGTTGAGGAGCATCCTGAAGTGGAGGTTCAAAGAGATTTTGCTTTGCATCTGATGGTTGGAATCTAACAAAAATGGATATGCTCATTTCACATTTGAGGCGTGGAGATCATGTGACAGTGAGTTCCTTCCTTGTGAGATTCAAGAGTTTTTGATACTTGACACAGACAGATAAGGAATTTGACCCAGATCTGTGTGTTGTGGGGGAAGAAGATGAGTTTGGTTATTAGTTTAGCCATTTTACATCAGTGGAAGTGGTCACCTTTAAGTGTCTCAGTGTTTTCTCTAAGGGCTTTGTCTTTGAAGTCTTTCCTGCTATTGAGTGAGAGACTGAGGTGTAAAAAAGCTTGTGGGAGTATAGGCCTGCTTTAAAGAGGTAGAAGTTTATTGTTGGGTATCTGGATGTGTGGGAGCTAAGTGTGCTGGGATCTTGTCTAGATCCCCTTTGCTTCCATGTCTTCAGTATTTTTAAGCTTGGTTTGGTAGCTCTTTTGTAGCATGGAGTGTGAGAGGGAGGAAAAGTGCAAGTACGATAGTAGGGGTTTCTCAAAGTTATAGCAGTGCAAGGACAAGAGTTAATTACCTCATGGATGATGGTACCGGAAGGGGCAGGTTTTAAGGTACTAGTGCCCAGATAGGTTGCATAGCTAGGAGAAGGGGTGTCAGGGACTTGTTCTCTTTGAGGAGATCATCGAGGTCACTAGGTTTGTGTTTTGCAATTTTCTACATGTGCCATCCTGGTGTGCACAACTGTGTGCCACCTTTATGTGATACCCAGTCAGGGTGCCTAATGAAGGCCTCAGTGCCTCTGCTCACGCATCTTCCTTATGGCGAGAGCACAAAGGAACAGATCACCTCATTTGCATTGTTCTAGCATTTAATGCAACTCAAGGAACGCCTCCTTGAGATTTCTCCAGCTCACACATAGCATTGCTGTGTGATATGTATTACAGAAGGGGGCGTGCAAGCATCTGCGGTCTTTTCTCTACTACTGAAGTCCAAAACGCAGGTGCACATGCCCGCTGTGTCCCAGGAGCACTTTGGGCCTCATTTATGAAAAGTGACGCATCGCTGCGAGAAAACAGTCACTTTTCATTGCGCCCTCCTTGCAACACCGATGATGCGTCATATTTACATTATTATGCATTATGTCGCAAGGAATTACAGATACGTCATTATTTCTGATGTATCTGTAGGCGCAAAACTGACGCATTGCTGGAGTGTGTCACAAAAGTGACGCAACTCTAGCAAAGGGCCATTAAACATAGGCAAGTCCCATGTGAAATGTGCCTGCGTCAGTCTTACACCTGCCATGAGGCAGGCGTAATATATTGACGCATTTACGTCCTAGAAGTGGCGCAGTGAAATCTTTGTAAATATGGTCCAACAAGCAAATTTTTTACGTCGCTGGTGCGTCACAAAAAGTGACGCACCGGCGGCGCAAAAGTGACGAAAAGGCTCATAAATAGGCCCCTTTCTATTTTACATCCAAGACGCCGTATCCAGCACATTTATTTATGAATGAGGGGTGTGGTCTACATCTACAACAGGAACCCGGCTGGCAAGCCTCAGGCTCAGAGTAAAAAGTTTGTGCCGGGGCAGAAGCCTTTTTACAAAGCAATTTGCATACACGTAGCTCCTTTTGTACATGCAAATCTTTACAGTGCAAATGTGCTTTTTCCCGATTTGCTCTGGGGCAGATCATGAAAAATGTTTTGTGAATCAGGCCCTTTATTTTACAAATAAAGGCTAATAAAGTTTGGCATTGCTCTTGACAAAAATCCGCTTTCAGTAGTTACAGGAATTGAAGGCACTATAAGTTGCTCACTTCTTCAGCTGTTGTACTTCTCTTATTTGTCATATATCCTGTAAGTGCTATAGTGCGTCTTCGTTCCCCTTTCGAGGCATTATGAAAGTGCAAGGTCATATTGTGGAACCCAGAGTTCGTATTAGTGCTTCTGGCTTGTTTTACAGTTTATTTGACTAAGTGCTGTTTGATTGCGCTCTCATGCATGATTTAATATTCATAAATAAACAATCTGAGTGCTATCAAGTAGCCTTTGAACTCTATCCCTGATTCAGTATTGAAAAACCAAGTGAAAATAAATGGAGAAACCAATACATAGACATTTTTACTTCGCAGACAGAAAATATTTCTAAAATAAATGCTTTTAGCATTGTGATTATTTTCTTCAAAATACGTGTTATTATATTATGCTTTATCAGCTGCTGTGCTGATCCACATAAGCCCCAATGAGAATATAATAGCTCTTCACGTCATTCACCTTTTTTGTGGGAATTTGTCTATCTCTTCTTTGCATTATTTTAATGTTGTTTGACCAATATTAAATTAAAAGATATTTTTTCCTTGACAATGTGAAACTGTCACCTTGACATTAAGATTATTTGCGCAGGCGTCACTGTATATATCTTGCTGTTCGACCACAAAAATCTTGTTTTTCTAATACGTGACAGCGAATGAGTTCCAAAGTAGTACACCGCATAATGTAATATTGCTTTGTGGAATAGTTCTCGGGTGTACAAAAATTAGGTGAGAAGGTGGAACCTTTTCAGTTGTCTATTTGATGGGAAATGTTTGTCCTGTGTCCTCAAAGACACAGCCACCAACAATTCACCATACAACATCACAGGGAACTTCTTCTGCCCTAACCAATTTTGTTCTCTAATGCCTGATTGAATTAAATGTAATCTCTGGGTGTGTTAGATACTATTTCAGTAGAACTGTTAGTTTTACGGCCGATGCCAAATATTTAAGGTCAATCCAGACCTCTGCCTTAATGTGCCACCACAAACGTCCAGAAGAGGACTCCACTTTACAGCAAATGATAACCTCGAAAAGTCCATGGGGCAGATTTATGTTAACTGGCGCATCCCGAGGGATGCGCCAGTTAACATGCGCCACAGTGCGCCACAGCTACGCCACCCATGGTGCGCCGCATTTATGATGCGGCGCACCATGGGGCAAAAACGGCACAGATGCGTCACGCATCTGTGCCGTAAAAGTGAAGCATTGCTGGAGTTGCGTCGCAAGCGCGACGCAGCTCCAGCAATGCTCTGGGGGGGGCCTATTCTTTCAATGCTGCCTCAAGCCTTACGCCTGCTTCAAGCAGGCGCAGGGTTTTGACGCAGCATTGCCCTGAAAGTGACTGAGTGAAATCTCATAGATTTCACTCAGCCACTTTCAGGAGGCGTTCCTGCGCAGGAACGCCCCCTCCTGCGCAGGAACACCTCCTCATGGCGCAGTGCTGTACAACGTGACGCATCTCCTAGATGCGTCACGTTGTAAATAGGGCGCAGGGATGCGCCACGTTTCCGCGCCGTTGCGTCACGCAACGGCGGCGTAAACGTGGCGCAAGCCCTTCATAAATCTGCCCCCATGTTTCTAGAGGAAAAGAATCACTCAACTTGTAAAATCACAATTTTCTTGAAGCTACCAAAATCCTTGGAGCCAAACTGGGTTTAAGACATAACGATATCAGCACAGCTGCTCTTAGGGTGCAAAAGGCCAACACTACAGCTCGTTGTGATGTAGATGCATCCTGTGTTTGTGAGTGAAGAAGTTGACTGACAATAAATAACACAACTGAGTGTTATGTGAATCAATAGTAAGTAAGTAAGTAATCCACATTTGTAAAGCGCACAATCACCCGTAAGGGTCTCTAGGCGCTGTCAGAGAGGTCTTAATCTGATTTGTGTGCATTTATTTGAATGTTGCCTTACTATGTGTAGAATACATTTAGGAACCCAGAATTCATCTATCAAAATCAAGCCACATCCTACCTTAAGCTGAAGAGTTGAATGTGGGTAATTTAGGAAAGGTAAAAGAATCAAGGAAGAGACACATTTGTAAGTAATGTTATGTTATGTTAGGAAGTTACTTCATGTGTTTCAGAATGGCGGTCGTCGACTTACAAGGGCTTACAGGCGCTTAGGCAGAATTGGAGGAAACTGCAAGGAGGCACAAAAGTTAAGGTAACAGATAATGGAGAAGCAGTTGTTTGCTGCCTTCTAAAGGCTAGATGGCCAAAAGTGATCTATAGCTTCAACATGAGAGAGTTCCAAGAGATAGCAGTCAAAATGGAGAACAATCATCTTTTTTCATGCTGTCTACAAAATCGCTGGATCTCAGTGGTAGAAGACCTAGAGAGTGATAGAAGAGTCCGGCAATGCAGGAAAGTCGTTTATCATTCAGGAAACGGGGTTACCTGCCTTAAATGAACTCATTAAGGATGCAGAGGACCTTAAACTGACCACTGAAGAGATGACAAGACAGTGGCAAATCTTTCGCAGTAGAACTCTGCAAAAATGTTTTTGCTTCTCGAATCCAAAGCAAACAATGAAAGAAATATGTTAACATAGTGTGTCCTAGCTAATAGCTTTTGAGGGAGAAGAGTGGCAGAGTTATCAATTCCTAAATTGATTGACTCAGTCAAAATATCATCAAGCCTTTCAAGCCAAAAGAGAAGAATAATATTTTCCAATAGAAACTGTTTGAAAAAAAATGTTTATCCTGAAAGTGAGTAGGGATTAGGATTATGCTCTGGGGGATATAGCAAGGGATATTCAGATCCCAAAGTTGTCAACCATTATCCCTTTAAGTTGAACTTGGGAAGGGACCTCCAGGATAGTCAATTCATGCTCCTCAAAGGAGCAGGGTTTGACTTACTAAACATTTCTTTGCTAGTAAGGTTCTTGCAAATTGCGAGGATATAGCAGATCTGTGGGTTGGTTGGTTTTTCTAGTATAAGCATATGTATCAGCAGTGATTCAGCTAGAGCTAGGAATATAGCCAGGCAGGAAATGGTATTTGAAGAATGGCTGAACTTGATCACTTGATTTAATTAATACTTTGCAACTGCTATTGTGGTTGCACACCATTGATCAGATACCAACAATGCAAAGGTGGTGGTAGTATCAGATTTCCTTTGGGATTTGTGTCAAGCGGCTTCAGTGGAATCAAGAAGTGGTCCAGACAACCAGTGCTAGTAGGTACCTAGACACCTCTCTTTCTGCAACAGTACGACCTTGGCCTGGCAGTGCCCTTCTGACTCATGTTTTCCTGTTAGCTGCTCGCTCTGCCCCTGGCGCAGAAACTACTCTTTGTTTGTTTGTGCTGTCTGTTCTATCTGATGCTTCTTTTTGCATCATTGTTCCTCTCAACTGCCCCTTTTGCCAACTTTTGCTAATCTTATTGCTTCTTTTTTTCATCTTGGTCACTTCTGTCAGTTTTGGCTCCCAACTTGCTCTGCTCTGCCAATTGCATTTTCCCACTGTTAGAAATGGGAACCTCTAGTTGGCAACAGTATGCATCCTGTCTAAGTAGGGACCCTTTCTTCTAGTCAGGATAAGAGTGTTACACACCTAGATAACCCCTGCTCACACCCTTGGTAGATTGGGATGAGCAGTCAGGCTTATCATAGGGGCAGTGTGTATTTGTACATAATACACATAATAGCACACAAAAACACTACAAATGGACACAACACCAGTTTATAAAATCAAAGTATCTTTATCTAAACCAAACAAGACCAAAACAACAAAACTCCAACATACATGACTCAAAATATGACTTTTAAAAGGTTTCAAGCAATTCTGTCCATAGAAATCTATGGTTTTCTGATTTCTACACAAAGTACCTCAGATGCGTAAAAATCTATGAAGTAAAAGAACTGCAGAGGAGGGACGCATCAGAAAATACAATGATGCATCAGTTCCTGAGCCCTTGGGGAGGTGATGCAACAGTTCTGCTGCACACAGGAGAAGTGATGCACTGAATACGGACTGTAGGGGTAAGTGATGTGTCACTTCTAAGATGGTTTTTGTCTGCTGGTGTTATTTTAGAAAAACTTGGTGCACAGGTGCGATGCATGGTAATCCGGGACACACTGGAGGTCAATGCAGTGGTGGTAAATAGGTGCTGCATCAATTTCTTCAGCCATGATCCCACAAGGCATTGTTTCTTTTAGCCGCACAGCAGGGCCTGCATCGGAGTCTGTGAAGGGGTCTTAGACTTCAGAGATTGGTGCATCGAACTCGGCGTGCCCCAGTTCTTTGGGCTGCTGACAGGTGCTGCCTCAGTTTCTTTGGCTACACAGGGCTGTAGGTCGGGATTTTCTCCCGCACTGCATAGCTGCATCAGAAAATACAGCCACAAGAAGGGCATTTACTCCAGACAATACCTTTACCTTTGAAGTCTTTGTTCAGAAAGTCTCTCTTGCTCAGAGAAACCAGTTATGTCCTCCCTGGTCTGGCAAAACTACAGGGGGTGGAGACAGCATTGTGCAGGGCAGCCACAGCCTATTCAGATGCTAGTGGCAACACCTCCCACCACCGTAGCCCAGGACAGCTCATCAACATATACAGGGCATGCCTCAGCTGCCTTTGTGTGAGTGTCTGGAGTAAATGCACAAACAAGCCCCTGTCATTCTAAACCAGACGTTGATTCCTCAGGCAGGCAAAGGCACAGAATGGCTAAACAAGAAAATGCCCACTTTCTGAAAATGATAGTTTCAAATACACAATTTAAAAACCAACTTCACTGAAATATGTCTTTTTTTAAATCTGAGTTCAGGAAACCTAAACTCTAAATCTCAATTACTTCCCAATTGAAAGTTACACTTGGTAGATATTACAAGGCAGCTCCAATGATTAGCTATGGGAGAGATAGTCTTTCAGTACTGAAAAACGAAATGCACAGTATTTTGCTCTCAGGACATGTAAAACACACCACTGCATGTCATACCTTTCACATACACTGCTCCCTGCCCATGGGGGTACCTTGGACCTACCGTAGAGGTGTCTTACATGTACGGAAAGGGAGGTTAGAACCTGGTAAGTGGGTGCACTTGTCAGGTCAATATGGCAGTTAAAAACTGAACATGCATACACTGCAGTGGCTGGTCTGAGACACATTTGGAAGGCTACTGGTATAGATTGCACAGTCAGTGCTGCAGGCCAACTAGTAGCATTTGAGTGACAGGCCCTGGGCACATAGTGCACTTTACTAGGGACATACCAGTAAATCAGAAATGCCAATCATTGATAACCCATCAGAACCACAATTTCCAAAGAGAGCATATGCATTTTTAGCATTGATTAGCAGTGGCAAAGTGGCCAGAGTCCTATAGCCAACAAAAAGAGGGTCAGAAAAATTAGAGGCAAAAGGCAAAATATTTAGGGATTGTTAGACCTGGCACCATTGGCGTGGGTCTCCCCTGTATTTTTTGCGTTTACTTCCTGTGGTTTTGCTGAGTGTTTGACTCTGTTTGCTGGTCTAGTTGCTTCGGGCACTTTGCCACTGCTGTTCAGTGCCAAAGTGCAAATGCTCCCTTTGTAAATTACTGTTATGGATTGGTGTTTCCATGTTTGGCTATTTGATTTACTAGTCAGTCCCTAGTAAAGTGCACCATGTGTGCCCAGGGCCTGTAAATCAAATGCTGCTAGTGGGCTTGAATAAACAACAATTGATGGACAGAATGCTGAACAATGTCATACATTCACCCCAGTACAGAGATCTGGGCCTAAATCCATAATTTTTTGCTCACCATGCCATTACAGTTTGGGCCCAGCCATATGCAAATCAGTCTTGACCCTGCACCCTATGGGAACAGTCCAGCTCGAACTGCCAGGCCAGGTCCTCCCTGGACTGGAAACACACATCTGACTGTGCCACATACACAGGCAGCCTGTAAACATAACTCTGACCTGCCATTGCACATCCAGTGTGCAGTCTGGTACTGCCATGTTGAGTTGACAAGTGCAGTGTGTAAATCATCTGTGAACACATACCGTAATACAGTGAAAACACTACAAATGGATACCAAACCAGTTTAGAAAAGTAGTAAATCTTTATCTAAACCGACAAAACCAAATACCATAAAAATCTAACATAGAATACTCTTGAAAAGTAATGCTTGTGCAAAATACCCTTTAAATTGCAGGAAAATCAATAAAACACAGTTCTTCCGACTCAGTTGCTCCTCCGGGGGCCACTGCGATAGTGAATACAACAGAGTCTAACAATTCCAGCCGACCATGTCAATACGGACCAGCTAAAGCATCAACAGACTCGGACACAGTACCTTTCTTGTTGCGACCAACATGACGGTGCGAGTCGGAGGGGAAAACGTCACAGTCGCGTTGTGAAATGCCAAGCCATAACCTTCCTTTTTCTTACATGTCAGGCACCCCTAAGGTATGCCCATGGTACACGTGTGGACAGGGTGCAGTGTATGTAAAAGGTAGGAAATGCCCTGGTGTGTGTGGTATGTCCTGATAGTGAATTTCTGCAATTTCGTTTTTCACTACTGCAAGGCTACCTGTTCCCCTAGGACTGAATGGGGAGTTTTTTTATAACATCTTCCTGCAATTTAAAGGGTATTTTGAACAAGCACTACTTTTCAAGAGTATTCTATGTTGGATTTTTATCGTATTTGGTTTTGTCTATTTAGATAAAGATTTACTACTTTTCTAAACTGGTTTGGTATCCATTTGTAGTGTTTTCATTATATTACGGAATGTGTTCAAAGATGATTTACACATTGCCTCTGAGATAAGCCTGATTGCTAGTGCCAAGCTACCAAGAAAGTGAGCAGGGGTTATTTTAAAAGTGTATCCCCCTTACCCTGACTAGAAGCAAGGGCCCATATTTGGACAAAGGTACGTACCTCTGCCAACTAGAGACCCCCATTTCTTACAGGGATAAACCTATAAAAAGGGTCAGGTCCAAGACCCACCTTGCCTCTCCCAATGGATTTTCTGGCTCTCCTCGCTAGACATTCCTGCTCTTGCTGAGTCCACCCACCTCTCCCTCACTCCTCATATTCTCTCAGGCCCTACTTAATGGAGGGCACATCGCTGGCAAGACACTGGTGCACCAAAGATGCACTCAAAATAATCTAGTCTGCACCTGTTTGGTCCTGGACCACGCCCAGTGCCAGGAAACCTGGTCCAAATGCCTCCTAGAACTAAACCACCAATGTAATTCACCAACCCAACAGCAGCAACAAACACCATTAACCCTACACAAGAACTCTGTATCAACCTCTCCATCTTTTACCATGAAAAAATCATCATGCTCTACAGCAACTTCAAACCCTATCAACCTCCCCAGCCTGCTAAACTCATCAACAGATGAATACCAAATGTCAGCAATCAATCAATCAATCAATCAGTCATTTGTTAAGCTCACTACATACCCGCGAGGGTCTCAAGGTGCTGGAGGGGTAGGAGGGGGCCGCTACTGATCGAACAGCCAGGTCTTTAGTATCCTCCTGAAGGTCAGCAGGTGTCAGGTTGGTCGTAGGCTCAGTGGGAGGGTGTTCCATGTCTTGCAAGCGAGGTGGGAGAAGGATCTCCCGCCGGTGGTTGTTCTTCGGATGCGCGGGACGGTGGCGAGAGAGAGGTCGTGGAGCGTAGCTGGCGGTTGGGGGTGTAGAAGTAGAGCCGTCTTTGAGGTAGGCTGAGCAGGTCTTGTGGAGTGCCTTGTGTGCGTGGATGAGGAGCTTGAAGGATATCCTCTTGTTGACGGGGAGCCAGTGTAGGTTTCTCAGGTGGGGGTGATGTGGCGTGGCGTGGTACATCGAGGATCAGTCATGCCGAGGCGTTTTGGATGCGTTGTAGTCGATTGATGAGCTTGGTCTGGGCTCCCGCGTAGAGGGTGTTTCCGTAGTCGAGTCTGCTGCTGACGAGGGCCTGGGTGACTGTCTTTCTTGTATCTGTCGTGATCCATCTGTAGATCTTGCAGGGGCATGCGGAGGGTGTTGAAGCAGGAGGAGGAGACAGCGTTGACTTGCTTGGTCATTGAGAGCAACGCTCTATAAACCACTGCCTAATTTATCCAAATGTTTTACATTAAGGATTCAATAGATTATATACCTCTGAATGTGGGGTCAGAGACAGCAGCTAGCTAGGAATCCTACACAGGACTCTTTGGTCACACGTAAGTGACTCTATAGCTATCTGAGCATTCGGAAGTACAACTGAGGTTTGCAGGGCATTGTGTGCATGCCTGCTGGTGTTAGTCGCCTTCAGACAGCACTTTGGACTAGCACACAGCTCAACACCCTGCTGAATATATGAATAGAGACTTGTCCTTGCACAACAACTCCATTTGAACAATGTGGTGAGCTATAACAGCGCCCATGAGATTCATAATATTTATGAACAGAAAAATTGCTACAATATGTTTTTATGAGACCTTGTCATAAGCCCACACCCTCAGCAACGCCCGGTGCAACACCCTAAGCGCTTCTGGTGCTGTTTCATGATCCCATTGTTTGTACTGTGCCAATGCAGAAGGGGTGTACATGCTTTATTCTTCAAGAGAGCATACCATAACTCAGTTTCCCCAAGTTAGTGCATGTGCTGCTGATAGCAGAGCTTGGAAAACAAAGGTACACTTTCTGTCCTATGTTTCCTAGCTCAGGGGCTATATGATGATCTCCTTTTCTGCATAGCGTTGGCACATAAGCTGTCTTTGCACTTCTTTTTTGCATCTTCAGCACATTGATTAACTAAAACAAACTCTCAGGTCTTGATTTAGATCCTGGTTGACGGGTTACTCTGTCACAGCAGTGACAGATATCTAATCTGCAGAAATAAGGCCCAAAGTTAGTTCATAAACTGAAGAGCTCATAGACACAGAGCTGTAACTGTCTCTTTGTGTTTCTGGGCTCCGCTTTCCTTGCATCATTGTGTCAGTTCCTCTTGACCTGTATTGAAACATCTGAAATGTTTCTCCCTAATGAATGTAAAAAACCGAAATAGTCTGGAAACAATTGGCTGCATAAGGCACAGTGCAAATATCAGTCTAAGCCAGCCTTACAAATTTACAACTTCCGTGGATTTGAAGTGTATCGGATACTGACCTCAGCAGACCTTACCAAGTCAATGCAAATTGGTATTTGAACATCAAAGAAATGAAGAAGCGTCTTTTAACTGGGATGGGAATTCTGAAGGAACAGCCTAAGCCCTCTCTTCAAGATTCAAGAGTAGTAGCTGCCTTATGCATAAATATGGGACCCAGCAGAAGGCTCTGTAAACTCTTGCCCCATGGTTAGATAGCGGATGAACACTAATTTACCAGAAAGGGGCTCCTGCAGTCATCCGAATTCTTTCCTTTTCTATTTTATTAGACAACACAGGAAAATAGGAAAATTACAAAATGTGTACAGAAGAACACCTGCTCACTGGCATGATAAGGCATCGGTCCTCTACTTAAGCAGGTACAACATTTCAGAACAAGGCATTTTACTAGCGTGTAGATCAGTCTAAGCTAGGTCACCAAACCACTCCTAGAAAGTTCTTTAGAAATCCTGGGAGACATGTCATAATCCTGGCAGGTGAAAGAAAAGTAATGGGAGGGCATGGGATAGGACAATTTTACTTAACAAGTCTTTGATTTGCCTCATCAGCAACCAATTTTGTGTAACTGTCAATTGCATCACATTGGCATCAATCATATCCCTCTTTCCAGCACCAAGTCCATCAGTGCTCAAGAACCCTCCCACCTATGAATGATTTATGTACGATTTGGACGGTTTTCTGTCATGCCCATAGGACCGAAAGGAGGTGTTCAAAGTTCACCAATCTCAAAGGTTTTTAAAGTATTTCTACCACGGATGCCAATCTTTTTTCTATTCCAGTAGAGGCCACTTATCCAGTATAGAGGTAAATCTCAGTGTTGGTCTCTTACCTTTTCCACTGACTGCCACCATTATCACTTGTTTCAAGTAAGCATGTTTCAGTGCTTATAATTTGGTGTTGCATATACCACTGTCAGCATTCTTTGCCACTTGGCAGAAAAGAGATGGCTGCCTTCAAATTTCAGGATCATTGGTAACTGACTTTGATGCACATGTTGAAGTAGCCTACCCACGCCTATGATACTACCATGATTCCGATGATGATGAAGTTTGAACCATTTCTATGAAAGGACAGGAATAGGACAGGAATAAAAATATATCATTTTTTGGGCTATGGGTGTACAAAATATTAAAGAAAGGGGATTGATACCTGACTTACCTTAAACAAGGTCCAACAAAACAATTTGTGAATTCGGTTTAATGTATCTAGAACTTTAAAAGTGGGGAATGCGAGCTAGTCATTCAAACTGTACTGTGTGGATAGTGCTGTTTGTTCAGAATATCATGATCTCATGTATATTAGCCTGCTAAGAAGATTCTTCCCCTTTCTCCCCGATTCTACTAGGAAGTCCCTTATCCAAACCTTATTGTTGAGCAGATTGAACTATTGCACTGCTTTGCTGATTGCAGCCAATGAGTCTTCTCTGGATCGCCTACAGGTGGTGCAGAATACGGCAGCTCGCTTAACACCAAATGCCCCTTATAGAACTGCCTCACTCCCCCTTCTCCAACTGCTCCATTGGTTGCCTATATGCAAACGTATAAAATTTAAGGATGGCTGTATGGCAAAGAAAGCAGTGTGTGGTAAAGGACCAATCTACCTGGCAGAGAAACTCATTTGCTGCATTCCCCGGATAGATCTCCTCTCTGACTCAAAATCCCTCCTTAAGATACCTAAAGTTAAAAAGTTAAGGGAGGGGGGGGGAAATCTTTTTCATATTTGGCACCGCTCTACTGGAATCAGCTCCCCATTTCACTGAGGCAGTGCCCGGACCTTTTGCAGTTCAGAAAGGCTAAGAAAACTGTTCTGTTCTAGCTCATGATCCTTGTGACAGCTGTCTTCATGTGGGTCCGTGAGCGCTGAGATACCCCTTTGGGGGTGATTCAAGCGCTATATGAAACCATAAAATAAAATGACATAAATATCTATATATTGTGTTTAGGTCTCTCTAATAAAAAAGATTATGGCCGGGATGCCCGCCACCCCCTCCCAACACCAATTCCCCATGGGAGGAGACAGACACAGGTTTGAACTTTTGGAAGGCGGGGGGGAGTTACCCCCCGGGCGTATTTATTAAAATATGAAACAAAATGAAAAACATTAAATTAAAAAGTTTCATGAATTATGTACAATTTTAATTTCATTACATTTTGATGAAGACATGTTCTTTGGCTAACCTTAACAGATCTCTAATACAAAGGTTTCCTAGCCGAGTCTAGCATCCTGAAAATGCATACATTCTAAATTAAAATTGTACATCCTAGCATCAAGGGCCAACGGCAAGGTCTTAACCGGTGTCAGATCCCTACTACCAAAATCCCGCCCTCACGGTGTGAGTGGCGCATGCGCAGAGGACTTTACCCTCATTGCCAACTGTAACTTCCCTTGTCGTGGGGGCCCCCTTTCACTCAACGCCATCTTAAAGGTCATCCGAATTCCCGTGCGAGGTATCTGTAGGAAGGACAGCGTGGACTCCCCCCCCATCCCCACACTCTCTTCCGCCGGAGCGGATATCCGGCCCCCGGGAAATTCGTAGGAGGGGCATCTAGCCATCTCCCCCCTGGGAGGGGCCTATGGCCGTCTCCCCCTAGGCGACCCATCCTTAGTGGGTGCCGCCTCCCCGTGGAAGGGGCCAATGGCCGCCTTCCCCCCGGGCGCTCCCATCCATTCTGGGTGGCGCCCCCCTCTAGGGACCTTGAAATTACTGCTCACCGATCATGACCTTACCGCCCGACCAAAAAATAAATACGACAGTTGTTTTACCTACTAAGGGAAGAAAAAATTCGCCTAATCTGACACAGCCTTGACGAGTTATCAACTTTACATTTCTACAAAGGAAAAAAGTCCTAAAGCCGAAGACAACATTAATACGTGAAACACTCCTTTACTTTTCTACAAAGGAAAAAAGGCCTATACACATCTTTTAATCCAAGGCATACATAAATACTGAAGACGTGACTGCATCTCTTTAATACGATCAGATATCATCCACAACTTTATTCAAACAAACATTGCAATAGGGGCTGGTGGGTGGGTCAAAATTGCCGCTTGTTCCGTCGAGGGCTCACGAGCAACGAGTGGTGCAGCTTTCAGAGCACAGGAACAAGAGGACACTTCTTCGGAATCCCGCTCTATTTATCCGTCTGCGGGAGGGCGGGGACCCTCCTCAGGTACGCCCACTAGGCGCTGTCTTCCGTGCGGGTGTCTAGGACAACCCCTCCTGGGCGGGAAAGGGCGTGCTCCGGCTACGCCACTTTGGGCATACCAGCCGAGCCACGCCCCCCGCCCAAAATGGTTTCCCGGGGGGATCGGGGCACCCATCCATACGTTCTGGGGGACCGAGTGGTCTTCCCTTTCCATATGGCCGGGATGCCCGCCACCCCCTCCCAACACCAATTCCCCATGGGAGGAGACAGACACAGGTTTGAACTTTTGGAAGGCGGGGGGGAGTTACCCCCCCGGCCGTATTTATTAAAATATGAAACAAAATTTAAAACATTAAATTAAAACGTTTCATGAATTATGTACAATTTTAATTTCATTACATTTTGATGAAGACATGTTCTTTGGCTAACCTTAACAGATCTCTAATACAAAGGTTTCCTAGCTGACTCTAGCATCCTGAAAATGCATACATTCTAAATTAAAATTGTACATCCTAGCATTAAGGGCCAACGGCAAGGTCTTAACCGGTGTCAGATCCCTACTACCAAAATCCCGCCCTCACGGTGTGAGTGGCGCAAGCGCAGAGGACTTTACCCTCATTGCCAACTGTAACTTCCCTTGTCGTGGGGGCCCCCTTTCACTCGACGCCATCTTAAAGGTCGTCTGAGTTCCCGTGTGAGGTATCTGTAGGAAGGACAGCATGGACTCCCCCCCATCCCCACACTCTCTTCCGCCGGAGCGGATATCCGGCCCCCGGGAAATTCGTAGGAGGGGCATCTAGCCGTCTCCCCCCTGGGAGGGGCCTATGGCCGTCTCCCCCAGGCGAACCATCCTTAGTGGGTGCCGCCTCCCCGTGGAAGGGGCCAATGGCCGCCTCCCCCCGGGCGCTCCCATCCATTCTGGGTGGCGCCCCCCTCTAGGGACCTTGAAATTACTGCTCACCGATCATGACCTTACCGCCACAGGCCGGATAGTTGACCGACTATCCGGCCCCCCCACTCCTCCTAAAGGTCATGCTTCCTCAAACCCCTTAGCCATGCTATGAAGTCTCCTATGAGTAAATCATTCCCCTCCCTGGACAGGTGAACCCCATCATTCAGATACATGTGATCACCCCGAATACACCCGTGGGGAATGCTATGCAACTGCGCGGAGCAAAACAATTTCCCAATTTTATTGTTGACCCTCTTCACCGAGTGGTTCAACGCTGACACTGAGAGACCCCCCCCCGCCAAATCTTCCTGGGGATCATCTCCTCTGCTAGGACCCGCCCCTCTGCCCCCTGGTTCTCCACAACCCTCCGTGAGGAAAAAAGCTGATGCAAACTACTTGAACGCAAGTGGCGGCAGAACTACGACCCTGAATCCAAAGCTATTTACAAATCCGCTCTGAAAAAATTTCTTAAACTAAAAAAAGCTACCATGAGAGACTACTTCTCATTACAAATCTCTACCGCAAAAAACTCCTCAAAACCCCTTTTTAACATTGTCAAAGAATTTGTAAACGCCCCCGCCAGAGCCACGCAGATACCCTCTAGCCAGGTACTATGCGATGGACTCTCGGACTATTTCCTCGAAAAAATTGACAAAATTTGTACCTCATTCCCTGAGGTTCCCCCCCTGTCTCCCCATGTGATCGCTCCGGAATCCGCTTCCTTGCAGTCTTTTAACGAGATGTCTCTTGAGTCCGCTCTCAGGCTATTCACCCAATGCAGATCTGGTTCCCCTTCCGACCCAATTCCTGCCAAGACCATGGGTGACCTAGCCCCGTCACTGGCCAACTCCTTTCTTTCTATCTGGAATGCTTCCCTCCATCATGGCATCTTCCCTACTACGTGGAAGGAAGCTCTGCTAGTCCCCATCCTGAAAAAACCGGACGCCGATCCGAATAAATTTTCCAATTATCGCCCCATCTCCCTCCTCCCCAAACCCGCAAAAATTTTGGAAAAAGCCGTACAGCTGCAACTTACAGAGTATCTGGAAGCTAACTCCCTGCTGCACGACTCCCAATCCGGATTTAGAGCAGGTTTCAGCACTGAGACTGCTCTTCTGGAAGTGGCTGAGACTATCCGTGAATGTGTGGATAGGGGCGAGGAGGCCATGCTGGTCCTCCTCGACCTATCCGCCGCTTTTGATACGGTCTCTCACAAAATCCTACTAAACCGTCGAAAGCTGGTCGGAATCGGTGGCTCCGCTCTCGCCTGGATCGAATCTTTCCTCACTGGCAGAACTCAGAAGGTGGTGCTTAGGCCTTTCAAATCTGAGGGTAAACCCCTGCTGTGTGGCATCCCGCAGGGCTCTGCCCTGAGCCCTCTGTTTTTTAACGTCTATCTCGCACCTTTGGCCCCTGTGATAGAGTCCTGTGGAGTCAGAGTGGTCTCTTACGCTGATGACACTCAGCTGATATTTTCCTTTAGAGACCACTCAGAATCCACCTTTACCAACTTCCGCCAATGTCTGAACAACATCTGTGACTGGATGACCAACAATCACCTTAGACTGAATGCTGACAAGACAGAAGTCCTGTTTTTTAACCAAAAAACACCTATTTCCCCTAGTCTGTGGTGGCCCACAGCACTTGACCTTGCGCCCACCCCTGTCCAATCAGCACGTAACCTGGGCTTCCAGTTCGATAACTCACTCTCTTGCAAAGCACAAGTCAACAAGGTCACCTCTGCCTGCTTCGCGAAGCTGCGCATGATTAAGAAGATCCTTCCTTATCTTCCCTTGGACGCCCGCCGAACAATCACTCAGGCCCTCATCACTTCTCACCTAGACTACGCTAACAGCTTATATGCCGGTGCTCCTCAATATCTGATCGATCGGCTTCAGATCGTTCAGAATGCGGCAGCCAGACTGATCGGAAACATCCCCTACCGTCAGTCGGTTGCCGCCTACCGCAAAGAGCTCCACTGGCTTCCCATTGCAAGCCGCATCCAATTTAAGATCCTAACCCTCGCCTTTCGAGCCATCAACGGCCTCGGACCTGGCTACCTGAAAAAGCGAGTGTCAATTTCTCATTCTGTCAGATCTCTGAGATCTAACAACTTACGCCTCTTGATTACACCTCGCTTCCGTCGATCCAGAATGGGCGGTAGAGGGTTCAGCGTTATCACTGCCAAACTATGGAACTGCCTCCCTCTCGACCTCAGGTTCAGCCCGTCTGAATCCATCTTCCATGCTAAATTAAAAACCTGGCTGTTCTCCAGACTATGATTCCTGTCTTGCAAGTAGCTGGTCCCTCCCCTCCCTCCCTGAGGTTCTGTTTCTAGCGCCGGGACACCACTCCGGGGGTAGCTGCGCGCTGTATAAGCTACTTAAATAAATAAATAAATAAATAAATAAATAAATCATGTGGGACCAGGCAATCATGCACCCCGGAGTCTCTTAGCCAACCAGCTAACTGCCGACAGAATGTGTTCTAATAACACTCGTCTTCCAAGCTTCACTAAGTCATTGCCCCCCAGGTGTACTATGACTACAGATGGCGGTTGTTAGATCTGGGGTCTCTAGTTGGCAGAGGTAAGTACCTTAGACCAAGTAGGGACCCTTGCTTCTAGTCAGGGTGAAGGAATACACACAGTAGATAACCTCCGCTCTCCCTCTAGGTAGCTTGGCGCGAGCAGGCAGGCTTATCCCCAAGGCAATGTGTAGAATAATTGGACTCAACACAACAATAATCCCCAATCCACCACAAACTGAGACCACACAGGTAAGTATATTTTTATAAAAATATATAACTTTGTCTAGTATCAGCAATGTAAATAAGACAGTTGCACGATAATCACTTTGTCATAAAAAAATGTTGCTCTTAATTCTTAATGGTTGCACTTGTTGTCATCAGGAAACTTCTTTATCAAAAACAAAGAATATAGTCTCTAGTCTCTCTAACCAGCACAAAGATATGCCAATGATTTATGATTGAAACGCTCTTAAAACGAGCAGTCAGGACAATGCCAATGTTGTTAAATGCCACGGGACCCGGCCCCTAGCGTCAGGGACCCTTCGCGCTTCAAGCGCGCCTCACCGGGATACTGTTGGGAGGGGCGATTCCCTTCCAGGCGCCCAGGCGTACCTCACGGGCAAGCGCTCACTCGCGCTCCCGCCCGGCCGGTCTCCGGATGGTCTCCGCCCGCTCTCTGTCCTTCAAGGAGCAGCGGGGAGCAGAGACGGCAGGCCGGGGTCTGGAGCACTTGGATTAATCCCTCGGCGAGGTCAGGTCAGTCTTCCCGGTCCCGGCGGTGATCTTCAGCGCTTCCTCGGCTCCTCCAGTCGAGCGGGCCAATCCGGTCGCGGCAAAAACGGGCGAGCCTCCAAAGCACCCGGGAGTCAGCCAATGGCAGTGCGGCTCCCGGGTCAAGCCTGCGATGACGCTCGTCTCACTAGCCAATCACAACACGGCAACAGTGGTGACGCTACGCCGCACGGGCCAATCCTGTTGCGGCGTTGGTGAGGGGGCTCGGCTCTCTCGTCCAATCGGAGAGCAGCGGGCTCGTTCTCAGTCGCGTTGGTACCAGCAAGGTACGGGGCACTTCGTCGGGGGTTTACTGACCCCGGGTCACGATGGTGAAGCTGCACACAGGTCGCTTTAGTGCGCTCTGCTCGGGGAAGGCCCACAAACCTTCGGTCTGCACATAACACGTGTCGATGAACACGGCGACCTCACAGCACGGCACAGCAGCTGGTTGGGCAGGCAATGCACAGCGCGGCACCCTCCAGCCAAACAGAGGGCCGACGGTCAGGCAAACAGCAGGGCTCACGATCTCTTCAGCCCACAGCAGCTTCAGGGGACACAGCAGATTCTTGTGGTCCTTGGGCAACCTTTATGTTCCTGGGTTGCAGACAGGGGGCCAGCTCTTCTCAGGCCCTTGGAGATTCAAGTTGTAGACACAGCACACAGCAAAGTCTTTTTAGTTCAAGCAGGCAGGGTCACAGCACACAGCAAAGTCCCTTTCTTCTCCTCTCCTTCAGTTGGACAGCAGGATAGGTCAGCCCTTAAAGCACCCAGCAAGGCAATCTTCCATCAGCTCCATCAGCAGTCCTTCTTCTGGCAGAGGTTCCTCTTGATTGTATAATCTGATTTTCTGTAGTCAGGGGTCCTTCTCTTATACCCCAAAAAGGATTTGAAGTTGTTTGAAGTCTTTTGAAGTCTTTGTGCAAAGGGGGCCCTGAGCCCGGTCCAAACCAGTTCTGGGGGTCTGGGGTGTTTCTGGTTTCCTTCTTCCTCCCAGTCCCAGGGACAGAGGTGACAGTCGCCCAGCAGGAGGTGGAGCCAGCTTTGAGGTTAGGCAGGCACAGCCCTTCACTATCAGGTGCTATCTCCTCCCACTTCCCTGGCAGCAGATGCTGCCTTTCATCCAGGGGCTGGCTCAGATAACCCCCTGGGGCTCTGCAGACCCTGTCATCCTCAACCCAGACAGTCAATCCACAAACAGTCCCAGGCACACAGAAAGGTTTAGACAAGAGAACAGCCACTTTCTAAAAGTGCCATTCTCAAACACAGAATTTAAAAACAACCTTTACTAAAAGATGTGTTATTAAATTTTGAGTTCAGGGATATCTTTCACTTATGTCCCATCTTGTTCCTATGGGAAGATAGGCTGGGATCCAATGGGACCAGCCTCCCCCATGTTACTCTATGGAGCAAGATAGCCTTACAGCAGTGAGCACACAAAATGGCTGCTGCTCACTACCAGAGCATGTTACCTGCACTATTACATGCTCTACCTTATCCATGCACTGCACCCTGCCCAGGGGGGTACCTTGAGCCTTCCATAGGGGTGACTTGTGTGCACAGACAGGGAAGGGTTAGGCCCAGCCAGTGGGGACACTGGCCAGGCGGACATGGCAGTCCACTGACTGCACACAGGCCCTGCGCTGGCAGGCCTGAGACATCATTTTAGGGCTACTCATGTGGGTGGCGCAATCTGCGCTGCAGGCCCACTAGTAGCATCTGTCATCACCAGCCCTGGCACACACAGTGCACTTTACTAGGGACTTCATGGTGACACAAATATGCCAATCAGGTATACCCAATCAATATGACAATTTACAGAGGGAGCACTTACCCTCTGACACTGATCAGCAGTGGCAGAGGGTCCAAAGCATCTAAACCAGCAAAAACAAAATCCAGCACAGCATAAAAAATACATGAGTCAGAGGCAAAAAGATGGGGGAAAAGCCACGCCAAGGATGTCAGGTCTAACACGTGTCCCCTCCAGCTGAAAGTGGGGAGAACTACCCAACCTCTTGGGAGTCCTCATCACTAAGGCGGAAGAATCTGGACAGACCATCAGCATTGGCGTGTTCTGTACCAGGGCGGTGCTCCACCGTGAAGTCCATCCCCTGTAGGGAAATGGACCACCTCAACAGTTTTGGATTCTCACCCCTCATATGCATTAACCATCTGAGGGTCCTGTGGTCGGTCTGAACACGGAAGTGAGTCCCAAACAGGTAGGGCCTCAGCTTCTTCAGAGCCCAGACCACAGCGAAAGCTTCCCTTTCGTTTGCACTCCATCTCTGTTCCCTGGGGAGTAGCCTCCTACTAATGAAAGCCACTGGTTGGTCTTCGCCCTCCTCATTGATCTGTGAGAGTACTGCTCCCACGCCTTGCTCTGAAGCGTCAGTTTGCACAATGAACTCACTTGAAAAGTCAGGTGCCTTAAGCACCGGTGCTGTGCACATGGCAGTTTTGAGGGTGTCAAAAGCAGTTTGACAGGCCTCAGTCCAATTCACTTTCCTGGGCTGATTTCTAGATGTCAGCTCTGTCAAAGGGGCTACAATGGTGCCATAACCTTTGACAAACCGTTTGTAATACCCGGTGAGACCTAAAAAGGCTCTCACCTCAGTCTGGGTCTTGGGGGGTTCCCAAGCCAGAATGGTATCAATCTTCGCCTGTAGGGGCGCCACCTGGCCGCTCCCCACCTGGTGTCCCAAGTAAACCACAGATCCCTGCCCTATCTGGCACTTACTGACCTTGATAGTGAGGCCTGCCTTCTGCAGAGCCTTCAACACTGCACAGAGGTGTTGCAAGTGTTCCTCCCAAGTGGAGCTGAACACAGCAATGTCATCCAGGTATGCTGCGCTGAATTCCTCCAGCCCTGCTAATACCTGGTTGACCAGTCTCTGGAATGTGGCAGGGGAATTTTTCAACCCAAAGGGCATGACACGAAACTGGAAGTGCCCCTCTGGTGTTGAAAATGCTGATCTTTCCTTGGCCCCCTCAGTTAAGGCAATCTGCCAGTAACCTGAAGTCAAATCAAAGGTGCTCAGGTACCGGGCAGCTCCCAACCGATCCACCAGCTCATCAGCTCTGGGGATGGGGTGCGCGTCAGTCTTGGTGACCGCATTGAGCCCACGGTAGTCCACGCAGAAACGGAGTTCCTGGGGGCCACCAGGTGTAGCAGCCTTCTTAGGCACTAAGACCACTGGGCTAGCCCAGGGGCTGCTGGAGGGCTCAATGACCCCTAGCGCTAACATCTTAGAAACCTCTTCTTTGATGCTAGCCCTGACCTTGTCAGCCACTCTGTAAAACTTCTGTTTCACAGGCAGGTTGTCACCAGTGTCCACATCGTGGACACACCAGTCAGTGACACCTGGGGTCAGGGAAAACAGGGGGGCGAACTGACCCAAGACTTGGCGACAGTCCTGTTGCTGCTCTGGGGTCAGGGTGGGTGAGAGTATCACCCCATCAACTGACCCATCTTGCTCCTTGGTTGCCAGGAGGTCAGGGAGAGGATCACTATCCTCCTCCCCTCCTGCATCTGTAGCCATGAGCAAAGTCACTTCTGACCTCTCAAAGTGGGGTTTGAGGCGGTTTACATGCAACACCCTCAGGGGCTGCCTGGGAGTCTTCAGGTTAACCAAGTAGGTAACCTCGTTCTTGCGCTCCACCACCTCATATGGCCCAGACCACTTGTCACGGAGCGCACAAGGCTCCACTGGCTCCATCACCCACACTTTCTGCCCAGGTTGGAACTCCACAAGAGAGGTGTTCTGATCATACCATCTCTTCATTTCCTCCTGGCTAGCCTCCAGGTTCTCTTGAGCGAGCTTCCTGAAGCGCTTGGTCTGATTGCGGATGGCCAGCACATAGCTGAACACATCCTGAGGGGTTTTCCCACGGGATTTCTCTCACCCCTCCTTCACCAGAGTGAGAGGTCCTCTGACAGGGTGGCCATACAGTAACTCAAAGGGGCTGAACCCTAGGGATTTCTGAGGCACCTCCCTGTATGCAAATAACAGGCATGGTAACAAGACGTCCCACATCCGCCTCATGGGCTCCTCTAGGCCCATAATCATGCCCTTCAGGGTGCGGTTGAATCTTTCAACCAACCCATTACCTTGAGGATGGTAAGGTGTGGTGAACTTATATGTCACTCCACACACCTCCCACAGAGACTTCATGTACCTAGAGATGAAGTTTGTACCCCTGTCAGAAACCACCTCTCTGGGGAATCCCACACGGGATATGATCCCCATTAAGGCACGGTCCACCACAGGGGCTGTGACTGTCCTGAGAGGGACTGATTCAGGGTATCGGGTGGCATGGTCCACCAAGACCAGGATAAACCTGTTGCCTAAGGCTGTCTTGGGGTCCAGGGGCCCCACGATGTCAATGCCCACACTCTCCAAAGGGGTGCTCACCACAGGAAAGGGTTGGAGGGGTGCCACGCACTTCCCTCCGCTCTTGCCACTGGCCTGACAGGTTTGGCAAGACTTACAAAAGGCAGCGACGTGCTTCTTCATCTGGGGCCAGTAGAAGTGGGTGACAAGCCTGTAATAGGTCTTGTCTTGCCCCAGATGTCCTGCGAGAGGCACGTCATGAGCCAGGCCCAGTAGGAAGTTCCTGAAGCGCTCGGGTACCACCAGCACACAGGCTGCACCGGGCTCAGCGAACTTAGGCTCACTATAAAGTAAGTCATCCTCCCAGTAGATCAAATGTTCCTTGGACCCCAGGCCCGCTGCCTGGTCTGCAGCCTGCTGCCGCACACCAATGAGGGAAGGGCACTCCTTTTGAGCTTGGCAGAATTCCTCCCTGGAGGGACCACCATCCTGCTGCCACTGGGACAGCTCAGGCAATTCCCCTAGTTCGGCCACCTGTTCCCCTGTAGGTTCCAGGGCATCCCCCTCAGGTTCTGCTTCCTCCTGGACCGTGGGAACAGTGGGGGCTGGTTTCCCACGCCCTCTGCCCCTTCCTCTCTTGACAGGTCCCTGGGCCATTGTTCCAGGCTCCAGTTCTGCTAATCCACCCTTACTGGCCGCCATTGCACGTGTGGTCACACAGATCCACGCAGGCAAGCCCAACATTTCCAAGTGAGTCCTGTGCTCTACATCTTTCCATGGAGAGCTCTCCAGGTCATTACCTAATAGACAATCTACAGGCAAGGCATCACTTACAACAACTTCCAATGTACCGGAGACTCCTCCCCATTCAAATGGAACACGTGCCAACTTGCAGAGGCGCACTGAACTGTCAGCTGCCACCACAGGACGGAGTACCTTGGGAATGATCTGCTCCTCAGACACCCATTGACACCTGACAGATGTCACACTGGCCCCTGTGTCTCTCAGAGCTTCTATCTCTTTTCCATTGATGGTCACCTTCTGCCCATATTTCTTAGTGTTTAAGGGCAGCAAGGTTTCCTGGGCCATCTCTTGGTCTCCTAAAGAGACAAGGGTCATTACTGCTAACCCCTCCTCCCCAGCGGTGAGCATATGCGGGCTTTTATGATTCTGCTCGGAAATCCCTGCTAACCTCTGCTTTGTGCCTTTTCTCCTTTGTTTCCTTGTCTGCTTCGGCTTCGGGAGTGGTGCGGGATAGCTGGTTATGCGGCACTAGGACCTGGGGGATTTTCGCCCGATGTTTGCAGACGCTGAGTTTCGTCGTGTCAGACTCCGCGACTCAGCTGCTCGAGGGGAGGCTGGTTTGGTGAATCAGTCCGGAGTCTGGAGAAGGATCGCATCAGCGGCAGCTAGAGTCTACCCCAGAGGACGCAGAGGACGCAGTTTTACGGCGGTGAGAGGGTGCTTTTCAGTCAGTTCGTGTTTAGGGACGGAATGTGGTCCCTTGAGTCCCGTGGGTAGCGCCGTGAGTTATCGAGTTAAAGGATTAAAGGGCAATAGAGATACAAATTCAACTTGGTTTCCTCTTAGGGATAGAACATTGTTTGTTGCTGGCACCGTGAGGAGCGTGAGGAGCGTGAGGAACGTGCTTATTAGCCCAAAGGGGATGGACACAGTGAAGGTCGCCAAAGTTAAGAAATCTGCGGTTTTCACAGGGGCTTTAAAAGAAAGTGCGTTAAATAAAGAGGACAGTAATCCCGAGCCTATTGATCCGCTTAAAGTATCAGAAGAAGTAACGGCTGCTCCCCGTGTCCCTAAGAACAGATATCTCCTTCGCTCTCTGCACCAGAGAGATATACCTACTGAATTTGCATCCACATCTCTAGGTCAAGCTCCTGCATTAGAAAGAAATAAAATAGAAATTGTTTGAAAACAAAAGAAAGCGCAAGCTGTGCCAAAATCAACACCCTCAGTGAAGGCGTACTTTCGAACAATGGAGAAAACTGTCACCGATTTGGGCACAAACTAGGTGACATCACAGTCGGGCTTACAGGCAGATATCATTTCTGTCTCAATTTCCGATTCTACACCCATTTCCCAACCCATTTCCCAACCCAGCATCAGCATGGATGTAAGTACTAGCTCTAATACTAGAGATAGCTCCTCCGTGGAGTCCCAGAATAGATATGGTCCATTGTTATTAGACCCTGAGACTGTTTTGGAGGAGTCTCCTGCCGATACTGTACTGGAAAAAACTACCCAAGTAGCTGGTGAAAGCAGGGATCAAGTGAGCCAACAGCTCCATAGAGAGGAAGAGAGAGGTGGAGGGGCAGACGGAAATCTGGAGAGTTTTTTCAGAGCTATGCATGAAGATCTTTTGGCGAAATTGATGCCCAAGTTCGAAATATCTGAAGGAAATCAAAGAGAAATAGCTGAGAAATGTACTAATCTTGAAAATAAACTTGATGACATATGTACTAGAACAGAAGCACTTGAGGGTGAAGTGGCAGTCCTGAATAAAGTGTCAGAGTCACACTCGAAAATAATAGCTGACTTGAAAGCTCAGAATATGACTTTGCAGCAGGACATGGAGCGTCTTGAAATCCATGCAAGACGCAATAACCTGAAATTCCTTAAAATTCCAGAAGGAGCGGAGAATGGGGACGTAAAGACCTTAGTCTGTCGATTGTTGAGAGAAGGAGTTCTGAAGGATAGACCGGATATTAATTTAGAGAGCGAAATACAGCGTGCGCACCGGGATCCTTTTAGACAGCATTCGGGTCGGAGCGCCCCCCGAAAGATACTTGTCAACTTTCTCTCGTACTCAGTTAAAGAACTGATTCTAGGTAGGGCTCTCACTGACTCTTCTCTTCAAATTGACTCTACTAAGTACCTAATTCGCTCCGACGTGGGTAGAGTGACAGCACAGAGGCAGTGGGAGTTGGGGACCCGGATGCAGGAAATCAGAGAGTTGGGGGCACAGGTCATGATGAAGTTCCCTGCTGCTCTACGAGTTGTATGGAAGAACAAAACCTACAACTTTACCTCCCCTCTAGAAGTGGATAGTTTCATCATTTCTTTGAAAGAAGCTCAGCACATGGGATAAGTACTAGGACAAGGATAAGGATAAGGATAAGGCCACAGAACTTGGGTTAGACGAAGGGCCAAACATACAATTCCCACTTTGCTTACTATATTTCTAGACCATTGATGATAAAAAATAAAAAATAAAAAAAAAGTAAGAGTGAAAAGGGAAGGCAAGAAGAAGGGGAAAAAAAATAAAAAAAAAAAATGCTCATATATAATCTATAAACAACTAAAAATATATATATACATGTATATTCTCATCACGTATGATTAGTGCTAGTGTTGGTTTAGGTGCACTTTTGGGGAGGCCACAATCCAGGTTAGGGGTAGAGCTGTCGTATGGCGATACAATCGCCAAGGTTGAAATGGGGGGGTTCCTTGGGGGGGGTGGGGGGAGACGATGGGAGGTGGATGGATAAAAAGAAAAAATATTTTCCTCATATACTGGTATTAGATGAAACTGACTTGTTAAGCAGAGTGAAATGGAGGCAAAAGACCCTTTCCTTGGTCATAACAAAATTGGATGACGGATAATAAGATAAAGATAATTAGCTGGAATGTCAATGGATTAAGGGAAAATAGGAAACTTAATAGGATTTGTGAATTTTTAAATAAGTCTGGAGCTAATATTATATTCCTAGAAGAAACCCACCTAGAGCAGCAGGAATGTAAGGCAGCTTTTAAAAATCAAAAGTGGATTCAGGATCTTCTCTGCTCTGAACAGACTGGTAGTACCAAAGGTGTGGCCCTGATTATTAGATCCAACAGTGGGATAAGTGTGGAAAAACATCAAACCGATTATACGGGTAGATGGTTAACAGCATCCTTATTTATAAAAAACACACGGGTGACGTGTGCTATATACTATGGACCGAATCAGGACTCTCCAGAAGCACTGGTTAATCTAAAAAATAGTTTTCAAACCTTAAATGCTCCTATTATATTAGGGGGCGATTTTAATTTAGTATTTGATCCTAAATTGGATCGTACGTCCCGAGCTATTTCTGCCACATCACATAAATCTAAAAGAGAGCTCAGAAACATGATGAGGGATTTTAACTTACTAGACATCTGGAGAGTGAAGAATCCAAATAATAGAGACTATTCGTTCTATAGCCATAGACACAGACACCACTCACGTATAGATTTTTTCCTTATTGATCAAGGATTACTTCCAAAGACTGTGTCTACCACCTACATTCCTGCCATCTTATCTGACCATTCTATGGTAGAATTAACAGTGGTATTCTCTCAATGTGTTCAGGTAAGACGTTGGACCCTAGATAGGTCCCTCCTATTACAGGAAGATTTAGAAAATGACCTACTAAAGCGTATAGAGGAGTATTTTGAAATCAATAACACCACTGCGTCAGAACAAACTGTATGGGAGGCATTTAAGTGTTACTTAAGGGGAGTACTTTCTACCATAATGATACAGAGAAATATAAAGAGGAAGAAGACAGAGGAAGACTCACTGTATAAAATCAAACAAAAGGAGCAAGAGCTTCAAAGAGCCGCACTAGAGCAACAAATCAACTTGCCTTCCATTCAGAAGGAGCTAGAGGACTTAAAAGTCAAATACCAGGCAAATCTTGATAAGACTATCAAAGAGAGGTGGGATGCTAGTAGATTGCAGAACTTTTCCTATGGCGAAAAATGTGGTCGTATTCTGGCTTGGAAGGCCACGTCCGATCGAACTAGAAACCAGATAACCAGGCTAAAGATACAGAGCTCTGGCGAAGTAACATTTAATAACGATGAGCTATTGGAAGAAGTTAAGCTATATATGCAGAACCTATATTCTGGTACAGACAATAAAACTTCCACTGAAGAAGCAGCTCTCTGGCTGGAAGAGCTCAACCTCCCATACTTAACTAACGAGGATAATTTGATGCTAGGCTCTTTGATTAAAGAGGGGGAGGTCCACGATCAGCTCAAAAGAATGGCCAGGGGAAAATCAGCTGGCCCAGATGGCCTTCCAGTTGAAGTCTACCAAATGGGGGCTGCTATAATAGTTCCAATTCTTACATCTCTATTTAATAAGATACATTTCGAGGGACAGCCTATCCCACCGACCTGGCTGGAAGCCACAGCAACGTTAGTCCCTAAGCCTAATAAGGACCCGCTGACAGTTGAGTCATATAGGCCAATCTCGCTGCTAAATATAGATTATAAGATCTTTGCTGGGGTTTTGGCGGCGAGATTGGCCAAAGTAATTAAGTCCTTAATACATGAGGATCAGAGGGGCTTTATGCCAGGCAGGCAGTTAAATGAACTGACATATCAAGCCATTGCTGCAATAGATTATGCTTCAGAGCAAAAAAAAACCTTGACTATTGTGGCAATTGATGCCGCTAAGGCCTTTGACCAGGTCCACTGGTTATATTTATGGGAGGCCCTATCTAAGTTTGGCATTCCAGCTAATTTTATAGCATCCATAAAAGCGCTATATCACAGTCCTAAGGCCAAGTTCCTTGTAAATAATCTGTTAACAGATTGGGTTCATATAACACGGGGTACCAGACAGGGATGCCCCCTGTCTCCTTTATTGTTTAATCTTTATATAGAGCCTTTGGTAAACCAGTTAAGATCTGATACTATGATTAAACCCTTCCAGATTAATGAGTTAGACCTGAGATTCGCACTATATGCTGATGACCTCCTAATGTATACATCTAATCCTGGGATATCCATCCACCGCCTATTTCGTCATGCTGAAAGTTTTGGGGTGATCTCAGGATATAGAATCAATAAAGAAAAAACGGAGGTCATGCAATGGAACTATGTGGAAAAACTTCCGGAATCAAAACCCCGGATGAGATACCTTGGAATTCACTTAGTTCAGAACATCGTAGAAACATCCAAGGTGAACATGGACAGAGTTTACAAGGAAATCTGCAGGACTTTACAACGTTGGTCTGGCCTACCACTAAACATCTTTGGAAGGGTTAATTTAATTAAGATGGTTATTTTGCCAAAGGTTACTTTCCTATTTAATTCATTACCCTTATCATTTGATCCTAAAGATATCGCCAAACTACAGGAAAGAATCGGATCTTTTATCTGGAATTGTAAATCGCCCAGAATTTCTTTAAAAAAATTGCGACGGAAATTGAAAGCTGGAGGACTAGCTATGCCAGATATTTTGTATTATTGTCATTCTTTTCACTTTAAAAACTTTAGGTGTATGGCAGACAAAGCCGATACATCCTCCTTAGGACGGCTATTTCAGGCGCTACTACATGGTATCCCTTTAGGGCAAGAATTCTTTTTGTTCAAATTTGGAGATCCAAGATTCTACAAGAAGGTTAGATTAAAGGTGCTAGGAACTGCCCTGAGAATCTGGGTGTTTGTGAGAAAGAAACTGGGTATTCCTTATTACACCCCTCAGGCCCCTATATGGGATTCACCTGGGACGCCAGTATGTCTCAGAGACCAACTATCAATTCCTCTTAAAACAGCCGGTTTTATGCAATGGCAGGATTTTATGGATAATTCCCAGCTATTGGGGTGGGACTCACTCTCCAGGTTGACAAATGGAACTCTCACCAGATTCAAATTCTATCAGTTATCAAGTTGGTGGTCTACCATTCCATGGGAGTTCACAACCAACCCAAAATTTGAATTTGTGATGAGAAAGGGTAGATGGAAAAAGGAGATCTCCTTTTGGTATGAGGCCTTAAATGAGAAGGATGAAATCTCAGAGAGTGAACTTAACAAACTCTGGGGGGAGATAGACGACCTGCAATGTGATAACTTGCTAGCATTATGGGGAGACTCCTTTAAATTGTTAAATATAGTGGTGAAATCTGCCCCCCTAAAGCGCAATCATCTGTTCACCTTAAATAGAGTCTATATAACTCCAAAAAAACTGGTTAAAATTACAAAGCTGGAATATAGCTGTCCACGTTGTAAGGCCCCTGCAGCAGATGATATACACATGTTTGCAGAATGTCCAAGTTTGTTACTCTTTTGGACTAAAATTGGAGAGTTCATATCTGACGTACTCGGCATAAATTTTGAGATCTCCTCTAGGATAATTTTTTTTGGGTTAGGGGCAGAATACCAGCTTCAGGATCTGATGACTAAATTCATCTTTTACATAATTATTCTATCAAGGCGTGAAATTTGTAAAGCCTGGAAGTCAGAGAATGCCCCTACATTCACGGAATGCCTGAAATATATTATTTATGTGAGTGAGTCCGATATGGCTTGTGATAGTTCTAGTCAAGATAAGATCTGGGCGGCCCTTGTGGCTTGGCGGAACCGATGACAGTATTCCTATGATTTCACCTGGGTACTGTTGGTGCTTGTTCTCCTGCCGAAGAAAGGGTCTTCAAGGTCGAAATTGTATGGAGCGGACACAGCAAACAGCCAAGTCTAGAGCGGGGTCTTCGCCCTTCCTCCCTACTAAGGATATAATCCTCTAAGTTTCGTGAATCGCAATGTAGGGAGGAGGAGATGCCCTAACTAGAATACCCAATCTGGTATATGAGGAATACAAAAAAAATAAAAATAAAATAAAAATAAAAAAAAAAAAAAAAAAAAAAAAAAAACCCTCCTCCCCACTAGAAATCAAATCCTCTCCCAAAGCTACACTAGCTAATGCCGGTGTTGGAGCACCAGTGGGTGCTGGAGGTTTCTTTGGACATTTGGGGGCAATGTGCCCCACCTCCCTACAGGCATAGCAAGTAGGTGGGGGTCTGTTGTCCTGCTTGCCCTTATGGGGCCAGGACTTCTTAGACTTGGGGGGTTGAGACTCTTTCTCCTGGGAACTATTTTGGGGCCCTTTAGAAGACTCCTTTTGATTACCCGTGTCCCCCCCACTCTTCTGCTGGGGACCCTGTCCACACTTGGCTGGGGTACTTACCACCCCCTTGTGGAAAATTGATACGGTTTGGTAAACATTATCTGCGCCATCTTGCCTTTTCCCTCGATGCCACACTTTTTCGTGCACACCCGCCATTTTAGGGGCCTTGGTCAGAACCACACTCTGCGCGCTACCAAACCCTAGCACGGCTCCTCTCCCTCACAAGCACATCCCCCCCGCCTGCTGACAGCCCCCGCTCTCACATGCCTTGGGTCATAAACCTCTCTTCCACGCAGCTCTGCCTCGGAACCCCATCCTGTTCCCAGCGCGACACTTCCCTCCGTCCCTTTCATGGTCCCGGATCCCTTGGTAACACCCCTCTTTCCTTTGTGCCCGTTTGTCTCACTGGTTCCCAAGCCGCCACCTGGCCCTGCGGATACTGTCATTACCCCCTTCCTCCTGTACAGTAGGAAACCCCCCATCAAAGGATCCTTGAGCTGATCAAAGCCCCCACCCCATGAGATCCGATCAACCTCACACATTCCGTGAATCGGCGGAATGTCCAGCAGCGCGATAATCATCACCTGTTGTGACCGGGGTGGGGACTTCAACTGTAAATGTGTGTGGGAACGGGCCTGAAGCGGGGATTCCGAGGATGTCTTTCCTTACATCAAAGTAATGACAGAGATGTGTTTAACGTAATAAAGCAATAAACTCGTGTATAAGAGGCCAGGCCTCAGAGATGCGGTTAGAGCACCTCGTGACGATACTTGCTGTCTGAACTGATGTGTTCTCCTCCGGAGAGAATAAACCCGTGTTTCCAGCCTTCCAGTCTCCAGCGCCTGCCTCTTCATTGATTAATATTTTTGAGGGTTAAAGAGGCGACACCGCCGGGCAACACTTAAGGATCTTTGTTTACTGGTTGCTTCCTACCTTTTAACAATTGGCGTCCCAAACGTGGGGCCCATCAGCGACACGTGGATCCAGTGGGAGAGGTCCTGACGACAGAGTGAACGACTGCAACGATCGGGAGAGCTCATGCCCAATAGACCCTCGTCTGGCAGCCGATCATCCGAACTTCACTGGTTCCGAATCGACCTCTCTCGAGTGATCTACGGTCCTGACTGGGAACCCTCAGGAGTGCCGTGGCAATATCGGAGATTGGAGGACGATCGGGCGCTGGACGCGGAAGACGAGAAACAGCCCATGTGGTCCGGGTAAGGTCGTGTAAACACGACGAATTGCGAAATGATTGTTTGATTGATCGGAAAATACTAGTATTACTCTTTGTTGATTCGTTTGGAGATTCGCTGTCTGCAAACGGAGAAACAATAGGCTCTCCCTTTGCAAGCAGTGAAGGATAGGTAACGCAGACTTTCGTCTCCATTGTAACCCATCGTGCCTATCTTTCTCCCCCACTGATTGATTGTTTGAAGATTGTTCTTTGGAGATTTCCTTCTCCCCCACTGATTAAATGATTGAACCCGAACTAACGTTCGCGGATTGTTTTCTGGAGATTCTCTATCTACAAACAGGAAAGAACAGATTTCCTCTTTGCAGATGGTGAAAGGGTAAGTAACGCAAACCTTTGCGGGCCTACTTATTCTCCCCACTGATTGATTGACTCATTGACTGATTGATTGATTGTAAGGGTCGCTCCCTGTTTTATTGTCAGAATAGATTTTGCTTTTGAGATATTCACTATTTGCAAACAACGTAGAATAGCAATATTCTGTCTAGTCTTTGCAGGTAGTGAAGGATAGGTAACACGGACCTTTTGTCCCCGTAGTGATCTGTCATGCCTATCTTCTCCTCACTGATTGGTAGCTGGTTCAACCCGGACCGTTTATTAGAGGTGGACCATCTAGCTCCGCTGGAAGGCACCCCTAATAAAGACATGTTCACAAAATATGGATTAGTTACCATAGCCTATAGTAAGCTGTGGCATAAGTACACCAAAGAAAACCAAGAGAAACAGTGGCCACTGATAGGATCCTTCGACCTTGATAAAATAGAAACGTTAGAAACAGCCCTCTGTAACAGTAAGACGACGCCTATCATGCGCGACAGCCTCGGTATGTGGCGCAAAGAGGCAATGCAACGAAAGAAAAGAGACGAAGTCAGAGTAGATAAAGAAACGCGACAGACAAATACCTCCGCATCTGGTAGGCCAAAGGAAGGGATAGCGGCGACACGGTTCCAAAGAATAAACACAGGAAGGGAACAGTGTAAAGGGGTATACCGACAGGACAACCCCAAGACACAACGACTCGAAAGTAATCCCCCGACACTACGCACAGGACGAACAGACTTAGGACAAAACCAATGTGCTTTTTGTAAATATTCCGGACACTGGAAAGCCCAATGCCCGACTCTACTGAACACGGGTAAGAGCAGAGGACCGACAGAAATAACAGGCCGCCCGAAAGGGAAAAGGCGTGAGACAAAGACGAATCACACTGACACGGACAGGCCGGATAGAACGACCCCGTTTGATTACGCCCGATGGCACAGATTTCGCCAGACAGATTTCAGCGACATGTTTGAGTTCTCATAGGACGAACAACGCTAAGACGGGAAACCCAGTCAAGCTCTAGGTTACCCGGTGACGAACCCCGTACTACCGCTACTGTTCCTGAACACAAAAGCCACCCTTTCGGATAACATACAGAAACAACACACAGAGTAGTTTCGGACAGATTAGTACACATTCCATTAATGAACTCAAACTTCGAGCGCAATGGGACTGATTACTCTCTGCTGCCCCCACTCTGTGGACAAAAGCAATTACAGGCTTGCATAGACAACCCCCCCGTTCAGGAAAACTGTTCTTGTGGACACCCCACCCCCCCATTACCCAGGCATAAATACCTACCCCCACTGCAGTAAGGTTCTCGTAGTAAAAAGATTCAAGGAAGCCAAGTCTCTGTCATATAATTTAAGATTTATTTTCAGTAAAATAACACCATAATAATAGGAGCAATACAATACATATATCCGGAAGTTCCCACAATGCAACAGGTCGCCGGTCACGCCCATCCGGAAGGTGAAACACTCAGCACGTGTGGGGCGGAGTCCTGCCGGCAACCAGCGATCACAGAGGTCGCCGGTGGGATGTCCAGGAGGCACCATGGGCCCGGCTTGTCCCATCCTCTTCTCCCATATGGTCTCGCGGTTAGGATTCCTGGTTTTTCACCACCGCGGCCCAGGCCACGAGTAGGGAGGGGGCGGAAGCAGATGACCCCCTCCCTCGTATCTTCTGGTCCGGCCATCACGAATACCTCCGCTGAAATTGGTGCAGGGTGGGCTGGGAGAGGGAGGCAGCGCGAACGAGCCCCCCTCGCCTCCCCAGGTGGAGGTTTCCCAGCCCAGGCCCGGCGCAGAAGTCCTCCAGCCGGGCGACGACCCTACCTGCGCAGCACAGAACATGCAATGGCTGGCCACCCTACTTGCGCAGCACAGAGCATGGAATGGCCGGCCACCCTATTTGCGCAGCACCGGACACAGAATGGCCAGCACCCCTACTTGCGCAGCACAAGACATACGATGGCCCTCAAATGTACTGGTGGAGGCACCACAGCCGCACCCTAGCGCCCCGAGCCGAATGTCCTGCTCCCACGGCACAGTTCCGTCTTCTTTTTTCGCCCCAAGAAGTCTATGTAGCTAGGACGCTTGCCCACCTGGGCACGAGTCCCCACCTCCGACAGCATCTCCACGACCTTGAAGATTCTACAAGAGTCCCAGGAGCCCTCGGCCCCTACAGGCTTCCGGTGGGGAACGACTGCTTTGATCACTAACGACGTAGCCGCAAGATGGTGGTGCTCTCGTGTCGGCGCCAGCTTCAGTCTGAACCATCCAGAAAGACTGTGGGCTGACGGATTCGAGCAAGCTCCGGCTGAACCTCAACGTGACCCGGTAGGGGAAATTTTGCTTCCCTCCCCCTTTTTGACTGATGGTCCACATTGCCTGCCCCTTCTGTTAGCACAAGTCTTTTTGAACTGCCGCAAGGGACTCTGGTCCAACCGCCGGTTGTTGGAGACATTTTGTCCCTGATGCTGTCTTCGGACTAACCCGGCCTCGCCCAAAATGGCGCCGGTGTCAACAGGAACTCACGAACGCCTCGTGGTGTTTTTAGCTAATAAGACTTGATGTTCTGAAATATGTATATGATCCTTTGTACACTTGACGAAAAAGAGGGAGGGTTCACTTGGCGAACATGTAAAAGGATCCCGTTAAAATGTTGTTTTCAATGTACGACTTATTATGATATTATTGTAACTGATACATGACGTCGCTTATGACACTCGCCCACGGTATGTATATAGGAAATTTGATTACAACTAATCTGACTATGCTTCCAATAATGAAATGAATGCCCCCCTGATCCCTCAACTATTGATAGATGTTTTTAGTTTCCTGCAAATAACTAATAAAAGTTTTTAAATGTTTTTAAAACTGCAAATATAGCTCCCCCGCCCCTACTGTACACGCTCCAGCCAACGCCGTGTCCGGCCGAATACGATTACACTCTCGTATATACATGCTGAATAATTGTGCAAATAAAGGTTTTTCAAACTATGAACAGGTATCGTATACTTTTGTAAACGTGGGATCAGCGGGAGGGTTTTCTGTGCGATCTGTTTTGTTCTCTTTTTAAGGTTACTAGAGAATGGTTGCTCAGCTCCGGATTGATGATTGAATCTAAAGCACGATACGCTGCCACCAAGTGCGCGACTGGCTCAGGAACAAACGCATGGGGAAGGACCTCGACTTCTGAGAACGGGTAAAGTAAAGCGGTATGAACAATAAAATGTTATAAGGGTATGGTATTCGAAGGTACTAGGGAACAGGGCTGGCCAAAGAGCTGGTATGCCTTAGGACTTCACAGCATTGGAAATGATTTAAGGATCCCGATAGCTAGATACATCTACAAACCAGGTACCTCGCACTAAACGCCTCTGATCTCTAACGTTTCCTTACACACAACCTATAATGCCACACTCGGACCGTCTCCCTCATGATCAACTTATCGCTCGCCATCCTTACCACACTGCCCGCCCCCACCCTGGCTTCAGAAACCAAGACCCCAGGGATTACATCCCAAGGAGATAAGACGAGTATGTGGTAAGTAAAGGACTTTCGTGCCCGTACATTTGATATGCGCGAATGCTGTCCCCCTCTCCCTTCCCCTCTTTTCCTCCCCCTACAGGTTACATTGGAATAACGACTGGGGTATAATGAAGATCCGAAGCCACGCCAAGTCTGATGCATGAAGCGGACTAACGCTGCAAGGTGGCACCTGAAGACACCCACGAACTACCCTTGTAACGAAAAAGCCAACTGTTGTAAGATATGATGGGGCGCGATCACCCCTAACCCGTGTTGCGTGAATGAGCACATGTCACGTATGTCTGAAACTATCAACACAATGGTGCCCTTTACTCAATACATGTCCCTTTGTACCCGGCCTAATGCTCGTCTGTCCCAAAATTGCATGCTTTCTAAATTCTAACACAGACCCGTAAATGTCTCATGTTATGTGATGCGCTGAATAGCCTATCCTAGTACACGGCCACTCTCCATGTCTCATGTGTACTGTTTAGCCTATTGTTGCATCTCTCTCTCTCTCTCTCTCTCTCTCTCTCTCTCTCTCTCTCTCCCTCTCTCTCTCTCTCTCCCTCTCCTCCACGCTCTCGCTCTTCATAACGACTGGCACCTAATTGGCGAACCGCCATCCATGGTGCACCACCCAATTGGCTCCAAATACCGCAAGTATTTGCACAAATTTGTCTTAATAAAATCACATTGATGCCATGTTACTACCTCTCCTTTCTGCTAAATATTGATAAAAAACTAGATTGGCCAGAAGAGAAAGGACAGGTAAGACGACTGAGGTTCCCTAATCTGACCCGTAACCAGGGAATCACATGTCAGTGGCTTTTATGATGAAAATGCCTCAGGTAACGCGACCCCCCCCCTGTCCCAAATTGTCTCAATGCCCAAACAGTAAAAGTGATCGAAGCATCCCCGTCTTCCCAGAACACCCCCAGTTTTGTATCAGCTGCCCCGAACGAGAGTTTGAAAAATGTGGCTCACCCCTGGCTGTAAGAGATGGGTTGGCTTACAACTGACACAAACCAGCCGTTGCTCCTAGAAATAATTTTTAATGAAGTAGCTAGGTTGTAAAAGACTATGTAGAAATTAGAATGATGTTTACGAAGTTAAAATTAGATCGAAATGAAGAAATTGTTGCAGTAAACCCTGTTGAAAGTAAAATGTTTAACTGAAAAATAGGACACATCGACATAATGGAAAATTGTTTAGCCTATGTTCACCCCTCTGAAAGATATCTATCAGGCCAAGGTGATAGCACGTTGCACTTTTTTCGTGAAATACAGAGCCCTGAAGAGCGGTATAGCTTTGCAAGACTCGTACTAGAAAAGCAGGTCTCAGCCAGAGGAACTGATGTGACTGTAATAAACAAATGCAATAAATAGGTATCAGACCTCGTACCACGACAATGAATGTAATACCAACAAACGCCAAAGAGATAGTTACGATGGAAAGTTGTAGGGAATCCAGCAAACCTATCATCAATCATTTATACGTTGGTTGTAAACCCCAATGTAACAGATGTTTCCCCAGTTGCTTGGAGTTGGGAGAGAAATAGACTTATGTGATTACCTTCCTCTGCCAGTTCTCTAAAGACTGTCTTTTCAAACTCATTTAAGGGTACCACTGTTGGAGGAGAGAGAGACCGGATGAGGGAGCACGCGGCCTGACTGCAGATCGTGGAACACCTGCGACATTGACCAAGGCGGGACCGCAACAGTAAGGAGCCGCAGAACGAGGCACTGTTTCCGACAAAATGAAAGGAAAGGGCTGACCTGATGCCCCTGCTCGATGATCAACATGTGCCGAAAGTCCCCGCCCTCTGAGCCCGGTCATGGGCCCACCTACCTGAAATTTTCCGTCCCCTTGGTCTGTTCCCGATCTGGCCCTGCTCCATCCCCTCTTCCCCCGACCTACCACAAGGACTACCCACACACCCCCTTCTTCCACCTGAACTCTTTGACAATCGACTCGAAAAAGAGCAACGACTGCAGTCCGATTGAATAGGGTTTTGTTGCAAACTACAAATGAAACTTGGGTGCCCTGTCTAAGGTACCCATGAAAAGAACACTTAGGACACAGGGTGAAAAAGGACCTTTTTGACCAGAAAACCGAGGAAAAGGTCATGCCCTGCAACGCAGGACCCGGAATAGAGCTGAACGCATAGCTCCACCGCCGGTGCTCAACAGTGCCAACGGAAGACGACAAAGAACGCTGAGAACTCACTAATAATGGTCTAGAACAATAAGACACTGGAAAAAGCAACACCCCTCCTCTTCGAACAGAGACACCCCTGATTATCGTTTTTACTACGTCTCATTTCTCTCCCAGCCACCATTGTATTGATTTTGCCCCAACCAGATATGAAATGAACTCCCATACGTAATAACCTATCAGTTCATATTCCGAATGACTATAAGCATCTGTGAAATGTACCCAATGCTATCACTACAGAATCATTTTTTATCCGATATTGTATTACTATGACTTTCCTGCAACGAGTTTAACGAGGGGCTCGCCTCCTAAGATGAAAGATTCAAAATGTAATGTTTATGCATAGTTCCTTCGCCTAGGTTCCTACTTCTCTACTTATGACTGCCACAGTAGACGTGAATAGGAAATAGGCCAGCAAGATGTCTTGTGAATGTTAAAGGGAGGACTGTGGAAAATTGATACGGTTTGGTAAACATTATCTGCGCCATCTTGCCTTTTCCCTCGATGCCACACTTTTTCGTGCACACCCGCCATTTTAGGTGCCTTGGCCAGAACCACACTCTGCGCGCTACCGACCCCTAGCACGGCTCCTCTCCCTCACAAGCACATCCCCCCCGCCTGCTGACAGCCCCCGCTCTCACATGCCTTGGGTCATAAACCTCTCTTCCACGCAGCTCTGCCTCGGAACCCCATTCTGTTCCCAGCACGACACTTCCCTCCGTCCCTTTCATGGTCCCGGATCCCTTGGTAACACCCCTCTTTCCTTTGTGCCCGTTTGTCTCACTCGTTCCCAAGCCGCCACCTGGCCCTGCGGATACTGTCATTACCCCCTTCCTCCTGTACAGTAGGAAACCCCCCCATCAAAGGATCCTTGAGCTGATCAAAGCCCCCACCCCATGAGATCCGATCAACCTCACACATTCCGTGAATCGGCGGAATGTCCAGCTGCGCGATAATCATCACCTGTTGTGACCGGGGTGGGGACTTCAACTGTAAATGTGTGTGGGAACGGGCCTGAAGCGGGGATTCCGAGGATGTCTTTCCTTACATCAAAGTAATGACAGAGATGTGTTTAACGTAATAAAGCAATAAACTCGTGTATAAGAGGCCAGGCCTCAGAGATGCGGTTAGAGCACCTCGTGACGATACTTGCTGTCTGAACTGATGTGTTCTCCTCCGGAGAGAATAAACCCGTGTTTCCAGCCTTCCAGTCTCCAGCGCCTGCCTCTTCATTGATTAATATTTTTGAGGGTTAAAGAGGCGACACCGCCGGGCAACACTTAAGGATCTTTGTTTACTGGTTGCTTCCTACCTTTTAACACCCTTGTGGACCCTGGTGCTAGTCCAGCGGTCCGCCTCTTTAGCAAGCTCACTGGGATCAGTTAACTTGCTGTCTAAAAGATGCTGGCGCAGCTCTGGAACACATAAACTACTTAAGTGCTCCCAACTAATCAAGTGACACAACCCCACATGATCAGTAACTTTGCTGCCCTTTATCCAACCTTCCAGTGCACGCATGTACATACTCACACACTCCACCCAAGTACTTGAATCAAGCTTCTTGAAGTTCCTAAACTTCTGGCGGTACTGTTCTGCAGTGAGCCCATACCTGAGGCACAAAGCCTCCTTCATGGAGGGGTAGGCTAAAGTACCTGTTGCTTCTAAGGGTACCAAGACATCCCTCCCAGAGGCCTCAAAGTGCTTCCATAAACCTGCCCCCCAACTTTTCTCAGGCACTTCATTCATCTTTAGGGCTAGTTCATACGCTCTAAACCACGCATAAATATCCTCACCCCTCTGATAATTCTGTACCAGATCCTTTGGTATGTATACCGTCCCCGCCTGTACTGGTTGTGCGCTGCCACCATTAGAGCTGGACCCCCCTTGTTTTTCTTTGATGTCCAGCTCCCTCATGTTCCTCTCATGAGTCAATTGGAGTTTCTTCTCCTCCAAAGTGAGAGCATGTCTTCTCTCTTCCGCCGCCTTCTCAGTTTCAAGGCGTAGTTTCCTCTCCTCTGCTTGGGCCTTGAGTTTAAAAAGCTCAATCTCATGAGCCCTAGCTCTCTGATTATCCTCCAGCTCCTCTGGAGAGATAACCCTACTGGAGTGGTTGCTGCCAACCTTAGATGCTGACCGCGCTGGCAAATCACTGAGCAAAAAAACATTCTCCGGTGCGCCTTCCACTTCAGTAGCTTCTTCTGAGACATGTTTGGCCTCCCACCAGGCCCTCAGAGCTTTCTGTAGCTCTTCCTTGTTTGCGCTGCCCTTCACTGGGCATCCAAGCTGTTTGCAGAATTGTTTCAGGATATCCTTTCTGTAGTTGTACAACTCCTGAATTTCGAATTCCACTTCCAATTCTACCCTCACGCTTGCCGTTTTCACAGACATGATGCTTCCTAACCTTTTCAACAAAAGGTTTCACCAAAAAGAAAAAAATCTTGCGCAACCTGTGCTGCTAAACTAGACTAGTGATGTACAAGAGATCACTGCAGGTCAAGTGCAATTATTAGTTCAGAATCCGCACCACTGTCCAAAAATGTTAGATCTGGGGGTCTCTAGTTGGCAGAGGTAAGTACCTTAGACCAAGTAGGGACCCTTGGTTCTAGTCAGGGTGAAGGAATACACACAGTAGATAACCTCCGCTCTCCCTCTAGGTAGCTTGGCGCGAGCAGGCAGGCTTATCCCCAAGGCAATGTGTAGAATAAATGCACTCAACACAACAATAATCCCCAATCCACCACAAACTGAGACCACACAGGTAAGTATATTTTTATAAAAATATATAACTTTATCTAGTATCAGCAATGTAAATAAGGCAGTTGCACGATAATCACTTTGTCATAAAAAAATGTTGCTCTTAATTCTTAATGGTTGCACTTGTTGTCATCAGGAAACTTCTTTATCAAAAACAAAGAATATAGTCTCTAGTCTCTCTAATCAGCACAAAGATATGCCAATGATTTATGATTGAAACGCTCTTAAAACGAGCAGTCAGGACAATGCCAATGTTGTTAAATGCCACGGGACCCGGCCCCTAGCAGCAGGGACCCTTCGCGCTTCTAGCGCGCCTCACCGGGATACTGTTGGGAGGGGGGATTAACTTCCAGGCGCCCAGGCGTACCTCACGGGCGAGCGCTCTCTCGCGCTCCCGCCCGGCCGGTCTCCGGATGGTCTCCGCCCGCTCTCTGTCCTTCAAGGAGCAGCGGGGAGCAGAGACGGCAGGCCGGGTTCTGGAGCACTTGGATTAATCCCTCGGCGAGGTCAGGTCAGTCTTCCCGGTCCCGGCGGTGATCTTCAGCGCTTCCTCGGCTCCTCCAGTCGAGCGGGCCAATCCGGTCGCGGCAAAAACGGGCGAGCCTCCAAAGCACCCGGGAGTCAGCCAATGGCAGTGCGGCTCCCGGGTCAAGCCTGCGATGACGCTCGTCTCACTAGCCAATCACAACACGGTAACAGTGGTGATGCTACGCCGCACGGGCCAATCCCGTTGCGGCGTTGGTGAGGGGGCTCGGCTCTCTAGTCCAATCGGAGAGCAGCGGGATCGTTCTCAGTCGCGTTGGTACCAGCAAGGTACGGGGCACTTCGTCGGGGGTTTACTGACCCCGGGTCGCGATGGTGAAGCTGCACACAGGTCGCTTTAGTGCGCCCTGCTCGGGGAAGGCCCACAAACCTACGGTCTGCACATAACACGTGTCGATGAACACGGCGACCTCACAGCACGGCACAGCAGCCGGTTGGGCAGGCAATGCACAGCGCAGCACCCTCCAGCCAAACAGAGGGCCGACGGTCAGGCAAACAGCAGGGCTCACGATCTCTTCAGCCCATAGCAGCTTCAGGGGACACAGCAGATTCTTGTGGTCCTTGGGCAACCTTTATGTTCCTGGGTTGCAGACAGGGGGCCAGCTCTTCTCAGGCCCTTGGAGATTCAAGTTGTAGACACAGCACACAGCAAAGTCTTTTTAGTTCAAGCAGGCAGGGTCACAGCACACAGCAAAGTCCCTTTTTTCTCCTCTCCTTCAGTTGGACAGCAGGATAGGTCAGCCCTTAAAGCACACAGCAAGGCAATCTTCCATCAGCTCCTTCAGCAGTCCTTCTTCTGGCAGAGGTTCCTCTTGATTGTAGAATCTGATTTTCTGTAGTCAGGGGTCCTTCTCTTATACCCCAAAAAGGCTTTGAAGTCCTTTGAAGTCTTTTGAAGTCTTTGTGCAAAGGGGGCCCTGAGCCCGGTCCAAACCAGTTCTGGGGGTCTGGGGTGTTTCTGGTTTCCTTCTTCCTCCCTGTCCCAGGGACAGAGGTGACAGTCGCCCAGCAGGAGGTGGAGCCAGCTTTGAGGTTAGGCAGGCACAGCCCTTCACTATCAGGTGCTATCTCCTCCCACTTCCCTGGCAGCAGATGCTGCCTTTCATTCATGGGGCTGAGAGAGCGCAATTTGAACGAAAAGTATATAGTAGCCATATTTAGACTTATATGTTATAAACGTAGGAATGAAACGCATATCGTAATGAAAAGTTGGCAACTGCAGCGTAAGGGCCAATGATTGTGATAACATGATATAGGAAAGGTAAATGTATTCACACACTGAAATGCATTAAGTTTAGAAACCCCGTATACATGAAGGGCAAATGTATAGAAATGTGTATAAATGTTTATGAAATGTAGAGCGTGCACAGTAGAATTCGTGTACGTGTGTAACTTTAAATGTGTAACTTTACATTGGGAGAAGCGGCGAGGAAAATAACGTGGAAGGACGTAAACGTGGATAAATGTATAAGAGAACTTACCTAAAGATGTAACCAAGGAAAATGCATAAGTTGTATTCTATGTAGTCGTATTCAATATATTTCATATATTTGATGTTGAATGTTTAAGTATAACTAGGGCTTTGCTAAAATACGAATAGAAATGTATGCCAAAGGTTATGCTGTGTAAAGGTTTTTGTAGGGATACTGGGAGAGTTTAGGTCATTTGTGTTTCTAACCTGACTGACCAAGAGTTCGAAGGAGTATAGTCACATGAAATGTAATTTAGTGGTCTTGTGAAGGTCGTAAATAGCTTGATGTGGACATGAGAGCCGAGAAGTCTAGCACTTGTTAGATTTAAGGTGACAATGCCGGACGGAACTTGTTGTTCGAACGTGAGGAGAGGTATGTGTTGAAGTGGACTATGTTTTGACAAGACCATTCACATGATCTAGAAGGTTGAGAAGTGTACAGATAAGTTAAGGCCTTGTCTAAGTTTCTATGTTACCTGATCTGAAAGAATCAATAAATGTCGACGATGAAATGATGAAGATGACATCCAAAGGAGAAGGGTCAACTTAACGGACGACGTGAAGAGTGGACCAATGGAAGAAGCAGGAAGTTGACATCATAGGGGGAAGTCCGTGGTGGGCGTCAAGGGGCGTTCCACTCACACGGTGATTGTGTATTTTAGGGACAGCACCCCGGGGAGGAGAGCAGAGTCATCAGCAGAGCAATTGGGAGATTAGGAACAGCGAGACGAATTGCTCAGAGCAAGGGCGAGGGTAGATGCCTTGAGCAGATGCGCTGAGATATCATAGCGCAAGGGAGCAGTAGGCCGAGGACCCTTAGAGAGCAGATGGGTAGGCAGATAGAGTACTGCTTCTTAAACTTAAGTTACCTTTAGAGGCTAAAGAGAGTTTGAACTTCTTAGGGAGTCAAACTGCTGACACCTTTTTAGGGAAGAAACTTGCGAAGTAGGGTTGTCACATAGCATAGAGTAGGGACAGATTAACTTGATGATTGTTTTTGTCTTACTGCAGATGACGCAGAAGAAACCACTTCACACCGAAGCTTAAAGCAACTGAGATTTTAACTGATGTTATATTTTGTATACTTTGAGATTTTATCCTGAGTGGATTGTATCGCATTTCAAATTAATCTTTATATAAACTCGTGAAACTATCATCAGTTGTAAGTGGTTCTTCAGAGTGGCGTCAGTTAATGGGGTTTGTCTAACCAATGCGGGGGTGGTCCTTTCCTCAATGACAGATAAAAGCGGTCCAAAACAGACGAATGGGATTCTTTATTAAATTTATCATACTCATAAATTAATATCAAAATCCCGTTCCCCGCAGTTGGTAGCAGAGTTTGATGGTTATCTTCTTGAGGAAGACGACCTAGGCCAGGCTAGTTTACCCCAAGGTCCCTAGTCATCGTCGACCAGAAGAAGAATCGCAGCCGAAGACGGTGCTGACGGTGCGTCGAGAGAAAAGCAGCAGAATCGGTCGAGAGTGAGTATAAGGGTCATGCGTTGTAAGATTGCGGTGTTTTATGTTGTTCCTGTGTTGTAATGTCAAGCGGAGTTGAATGCCTGTAGTGTGATTGAGGGAAGGTTGTGAGCGCGCGCAACCGGATAAAATCTTATGTCCAGAGGACTTAAGTGGTTCGGGTGTATCGAACACCTAGAGTAATTTGTCTACCATTGAAAGGGGGTCATGAGGTACCATTGATTTCCAGACAGACCGATGATAGGGGGAGCGTATGTGTGAGTGAATGAGTAGCGGACGCTGGTCGTACGTCTACTGTGCGTAAGGAACCTATCAGTTGAGGCAAGTGTCCGACCGTAAGAGGAAAGACGCTGTGCCAGTTGAGGTAGCAATTACAGTTAGACTGTGGCCGTACAGTCAGAGAAAAGTGATCGCTTGGACGGAAGTAGTCATTTTTCAATGTATGAATGAAAACGCATGCGAAATCGTGAGACGAGTTAAGAAACGAGGGAAGCTGCTGAAGAGGATACAAGTGACGTCAGCGTAGAACCGTGCTGGGATAGGCTGATTAGCGAGAGTCGCACAGGGATTGGAGGTTGTTATTAAGGGCAAATAAGTAAGATCAAAATGAAGTGTTTTAAGGGTTTAGGGAAAATCTTTAAAAAGAAAAGGAGAAATTTATATGCCGGAGAAGAAGCTCCACCAGAAGGCACACCAGCATATCATATGGCAGTAAATGTAGGCTTACATTCAATACTGTGGATTTCTGAGTGGCATAGGCTAACAGAAGGGCAAAAAGAGCTGGCGTTTCCAAGATTCGGAACGTTTAAATTAGAAGTGTTGAACCAACTGAAGGCGACGATGCTTTCAATGAGACCTCTACCGAGGCCAACACAATTTGAAGCTCTTGGTGTGTGGTTTAGAACAGCACACGAAAGGGGCGTAAAGAGGCGACAAGAAAGAGTGAGAAGATCGGTAAAGGCAATGCAGGATGCTAAATGGGACGATGAAGCCAAGAAATGGAGGGTGCAAAAGATAGAAGCGGACAAATTGTTCACCATGATAGAGGCTACGGGAGAAAAGAAACCTCTAGAACAGGAAGATGAAGAAAGCGAGACAGAGGAGGAACTGCTAGAGAGGCTATTGACAGACAGACCACCTCCATACAGAGGGGAACTTGCGAGTCCCATATTACCGCAAGTAGACGGAACTAGGTGGGGAGAGTATAAGTCGATCCCGGTATCAGAGTGGGACGCTACTAAGACCGTAGAGATACCCCAAACTAGTCCGGAACAGAGAGTAGTGGGAAGACTTGTGGTCCAGAACGTGCCAGAGACGCAATGCGCTAGGTCATACCAGATGCCGGACGCTTTACAGGTTCCGGTCACCATAGGTCCTATTGTGTCAATCTATAACCCGGAAGTGGTCCAGCAGGATGAACAGGCACGGTGGGATAATGAAAGAGCAGAAGAGGACAATAGGAATGCCACAATGAATTCCCACAGGCAGATACGAGCACCGATAAGTCGGAGTACCCCATTTGATTCCGCAACGGGTCCCAGAGTAGAACAGCGAGGTCGAAGAGGGTCAATGGATTTGAGGGGTCCTAAACCGAAAACCTATAAGGAACTAAGGGAGTACCTGAGAGAATGGGACGCTGCCGAAGAAGCTCGGAATAAAAGTTTAGAAACAGGATCCGAGTGGAGAGAACAGGATAACAGGATTCTCTCTCATTGTGGAGCTGGCGAAAGCAGCGCCGAGTGGGAGGGAAGAAGCCAAGAGAGCAGAAGAGATACCTATCCTACTGAGAGCAGCAATAGGCAAATGTGCGAAGACAGAAGTGCAGGGTGTGGAGAAGTGCCTCGTGTCACCTTTAGTGAAGGGGAACATAGGACACAGGAGTACCGGAATACCTTCAGGTGCACACACCATGCCCCAGGTGAGAATGCAAGACATTGGAGTCACGGAAATATGGAGAGTCGCGAAGCATCTCGACATACATCCGGAGATAGTGGTCAGAGTCACGAAAACATAGGAAGTCGCGAAACGTCTCGCCATTCTTCCGGTGATCACGAAAGAGATCACGGGAACATGGAGGGCCGTGACGGACCCTATCGTCTATTAAGTGACACCAGACAAAAAGCAAGTTATAATGGGTTAGAACCGAACGGTGGATCCTATCTCACATCTGGAGAAACCGAGCTTAGAAATCGGAATGTAGGGTTGGGGGACGGAGCGTTATTCCACCATACCCCACGTGGAGATGGAAAGGCTTGGGATCTCGAAGGGTGGGAACGAAGAGAAAGAAGCAGAGCTCCTCATAACTCACCTGTGCTCAGGCGTAGGGCGCATAGTGGAGGTGAGAGGGATATGAGAGAAGAACATAGAACTGAGATGCTGAAAGCTGAAATAAAAGCGAAACGGCTTGATGTGATGAGTTTGAAGGCAGATCTGGATGAATTGATTGATGGTACAGTGCAACTAGAGAGATTAAACTCATATACACCAGCTGAGATACTGTTTCTATCCAAAGATATTACTCGAAGAGCGAGGTCAGTTCATGAGAACTTATCTAATTTAGCAAACAGGTACATGGTAGACCTGTCACGAACTAAGGCTTTACAGAGTAACCACAGGCTAACTTGCACAGATCAGGATTTGGATGATCGCAGAACGATCGCGCTGAAAGTACACATAAGGGAATTGATCGTAAGTATCAGAATATGGAGAGATCTAGATAGATGGGAGGAAAGATGGTCCAGAAAGGGCTCCGTTAGACGGAGTGTACTTGAGGGTTCCCAGGACACAGATTTGATGCGAATGGAAGCCTTCCCTTTGCGAGAGGTCGCGAATGGAAGCTACGTCCATGTGCCCTGGACTAGGGGGGATTTGGCGGCATTCACCAATTCCTTCCCAAAGCTTAGAGATAATCCTGTCGAGTGGTACAAGCAGGTAGAAAGATTCGTGAAGATCTCAAAGGTACTGTGGGTCGATTTGAACACACTGTTCGACATCGTAGTACCCGGAGATTTATGGACAGCGTGCAAGCTTAGTGTTGATTGGCCCACTTGTGAGCCAACGAGAGAAGCCAGGACGAATGGTCCATCTCATAGGGTCATGGAAAAGTACGAGAGGGTAATAACGTGGCTAAAAGAGAAAGTGCCGGTGCAAGACATAGACTGGGTAAAGATAGATCGGACTACCCAAGAGCCGAAAGAGACAGTGCATGAGTTTTACGAGAGGTTGCTGAAAGCATTCAAGCAATACAGCGGGTTAGATGTGATGGATCCCAAGGACATAGGACAGTTTGTTTCAAAGTTTGTCTTAGGATTAAGACCAGAAATATGCCTAATGATCCAACAGCATCTGATCTGTTGGCAGAACAAACCTTTAGACGAGATTCTGAGGTATGCAAGGTATTGTAGTGACGAGATAGACTCGAAGGCGAAGAAGCTTAAAGAAAAGTTAATGCTAGTGCAAATGCAAGCTGCTGGGAAGGATAAACAGCGGCAGCAGGGAACAGGAACGCAGGCAAAGAAACAGAATAATCAGAGCAGAGATGAGGAAGAAAGACCGAGACCGAGAATGGATATCGAGACGCTGAAAAAGAAGACAAGATGCCATCAGTGTAACGAGGTGGGACACTGGCGACGCGAGTGTCCTTACAACGTTGAGACAGGGGAATTAGAGCAGGAGGAGGAAGAGGTTCAGAACAACGTGGTTAAGGGAGCCACAGTCCCGAAGGGCAAGTTTGTCAAAGGGGGGACTCAGACTCCTCGAGCCCCGTTTCCTCAACCACCTCGCATCACGAACGGAGGAAAAACCTACAGACAGATGCCATTGTTTGTAGGGGGAGAGGAATGTTACTACGTTGATCCTCTTACAGGGCAGCGGGCTAGTAGAGACGAAGACTGTACTCTAGGAGCCGCCTTGGAAGTAGATCAGAGAGGACCATACGTAGAGGCTGAAATAGCGGGATGTCCTACAACCTTTTTGGTGGATACAGGGGCCACTCGATCTACGTTGAGATCTGCGGTAGTCCCGGGTCTGCCAATGTCAGGAGAAACGGTACAGGTGGTAGGAGTTGCGAACAAAAGAATGACCAATCCCTTGACCGAACCAGTGTCGGTGAGGATAGGGAATTACAGTGACGAACATCAGTTCGTGATCTGCGATTCTAGTCCCGTGTGCTTATTAGGGAGAGATCTGCTGTGCAAACTGAATTGCACGATACATTGCACACCAGAAGGAGTAGAAGTGCAGACCAATGATGAGGACGCTGATTTTAAAGTCATGAAGTCGCAGGAATGCGTGGAACTTTATCCTACCTTAACAGTGGAGGAGCTCCCACAGGACTTGAGGGAGAAAGTGTCAGCCGAGGTGTGGGATTTTACTGGGGAAGAAATAGGATTGATCAAAGGAGTAGAACCGGTAAAAATCTTGGTAAGACTCAATGCTGAGTATCCAAGAACACCACAATACAAGTTGACACCGGAGACGATCGCAGGAATAAAGCCCGTGATCGAATCCATGATTAAGCAGGGAATACTGAAGGAGATCGTGGGAAGTCCATGTAACTCCCCGATCATGGGTTTGCAGAAACCTAGTGGAAAATACAGAATAGTACAGGATCTTCGAAAGATTAATAACATTGTTGTCTCGTGTTGTCCAGTGGTACCGAATCCATCAGTGATATTGTTTCAGATACCGTTCCAAGCTGAATGGTTCACAGTGATAGATTTGTGTCAGGCTTTCTTTTCGATACCGTTAGACGAAGAGAGCCAGTATCTTTTCGCTTTTAAGCTGGAAGATCGCGTTTTAACATGGTGTCGTATCCCTCAGGGGTATACAGAAAGCCCATCGATTTTTAACCAGCTTTTAAAGAGAAATCTTGAGAGTCTAGTACTGCCCAAGAATTCAGTTCTGGTCCAGTACATAGACGACCTCCTTGTTGCGTCAGAAACTGAGGAAGCTTGCAGAGAAGACACCATCACCTTGTTAAATCACTTGGCTGAGAACGGACACAAGGTGTCTCCAAGTAAGTTGCAATATTGTAAGACTGAGGTGCAATACTTGGGCCACAGGATTGAGAAGGGAAAGCGGAAGGTGTCTCCAGACAGAATTGAGGCGATTATGAAAATGAACGCGCCTACGACACAAAGAGAAGTCAGGATGTTTTTAGGCATGATTGGTTATTGTCGACAGTGGATAGCAAACTTTTCACTGAAGGCCAAACCTTTATTACAACTGACGCACAAAGGAGTAAGTGATCCGGTACCATGGGACAAAGATTGTTTGATGGCATTTTTGCAGCTGAGGGAGGACTTATGTCGTGCCCCGGCTTTAGGGATGCCAGATTACACTAAACCTTTTTTGCTTTACTGCTGCGAGAGAGAGGGATGCGCTTTAGCGGTATTAGCACAGGTCCATGGAGATGCGCGCAGGCCAGTGGCGTACTTTTCGGCTACATTAGATCCAGTAGCCGCAGCGTTGCCCGGATGTCTGAAATCCGTAGCTGCAACGGGTGTCAGCATTGAACGATCTGAGAGCGTAGTCATGGGTCATCCGTTAGAAGTGTATGTACCACATTCTGTAGAACTGTTAATGACAAGGACGAAGACTCAGCATCTGACGAATAGCAGGCTCACACGCTACGAGCAGGTCATATTGGCTGCCGAGAATGTGACCCTAAAAAGATGCTCTGTCTTGAATCCTGCAACCTTGATGCCACTTCCGAATGAAGTGGAAGATGAAAACTGTACAGAACATGACTGCCTCGATGTGACTGAACTATGTACCAAACCGAGACCTGATATCGTAGATGAGCCATTGACAGACCCAGACGAAATTTTCTTCGTTGATGGTTCATGCGTAAGAGACGATGTCGGTCAGCTGAGAGCAGCTTATGCAGTATGCACGATTACCAGAGTTATAGAAGCCGCTTGCCTGGAAGGAGTACACTCCGCACAGGTAGCTGAAATTGTGGCTTTGACTCGTGCTTGCCTAGCAGGCGACAGACTTCGAGTCACTATATACACTGATAGTCAGTATGGATTTGGCGTAGTTCATGATTACGGGCAGTTGTGGTCTCAAAGAGGTTACATGACCTCCTCGGGTTCTCCAATTAGGAATGGAGAATTCGTGAAACTTTTGTTAGAGGCTTTGCAAAAACCAATGGCCATAGCCGTGGTCAAATGTGTAGCTCATACAAAGAATACGGATTTTGTATCATTAGGAAATAAATATGCCGATGAGGTAGCGCGTTACTGCGCAGAGCAGGGATATTCTCACACTGATGCAAAAGTGGGGGGAATCCAGGAAATGACTGAATTGACTATGTTATTAGATACAGTAGATACATGGGACGAATTGAGAGCAGTACAGGAAAATGCACCAGATGATGAGAAAAAGGGCTGGGAAACAGCTGGGTGCGAGAAAAGTGAAATGAATTTTTGGGTGTCCGCCGACGGAAGGGCAGTATTACCAAATGAACTCATTAGTCCCATGGCAAGAAAATTGCATGGATCAGCTCACATAGGAAGAGATGCTATGGTGAGAGTATTCAGGCAAACGTGGTTTAACCCTAAATTTAGAGTAGCGGCAGAAGCAGTGTGTCAGAGATGTACGATCTGTCAGCAACTAAATGTGGGTAAGAGAACACCAGTTACCTTGAGTCACATAGGAAGGTCTGGGGGGCCTTTCAATAGGATGCAGATTGACTTCATAGAAATGCCTCCATGCAACAGACTTAGATACGTGCTAGTGATTGTTTGCATATTTTCTAGATGGGTCGAGGCTTACCCTACACGTAGGTGCGATACACTTACAGTAGCAAAATTGTTACTTAGAGAGTTGATACCGAGGTTTGGGGTGCCATCCTCTTTGGAATCGGACAGAGGAACTCATTTCAATAGCGAAGTGGTAAAGATGCTGTGTTCAGCTTTAAACATCGATCAGAAGTTACACTGTAGTTATCGACCAGAAGCTTCAGGGATCGTAGAGCAAATTAACAGCACTATCAAGTCCAGACTGGCTAAAGTTTGTTCATCGACATCCCTGAGTTGGCCAGACGCACTTCCAGTAGTTCTCATGAGCATACGTAGCACACCTGATAGAAGAACAGGCCTCTCTCCACATGAAGTGCTAATGGGGAGAGCTATGAGGTTGCCATCGGTTCCGACTGCAGCGCTAGTGAACATCACAGACGATTTGATTTTGGACTACTGCAAGGGACTATCTGATGCCGTAAATTCTGTGTCCCTCCAGGTTCAGGCTGCAGAGGTTCCGTCAATACAAGATTTGTGCCATGACCTGAGTCCAGGAGACTGGGTCCTGGTGAAGAAACACGTCAGGAAGAACTGCTTAGACGTGCGTTGGCGAGGACCGTTTCAAGTCATACTTGTAACGAATACTGCAGTGAAGTGTGGAGGGCTGCCAAACTGGATACATGCCTCACACACCCGAAGAGTGCAAACACCTCCAGAAGACACAGCTCCTCTCTCGGATGAGAATCCGGCGGGAAGCGGAGAAGCCATAGAGGGGGAAAGCCAAGCTGTGGAGGTGATCGAAGAAGCTGAAACTGTGTTGGAACAGGACGACGAAGGTCAGGACACTAGCGAGACCGAAGTCGTCTCAGGAGAAGACAGTAACTGGGAGACTGAATCGGAAACTGAACAAACTGAGAGTGACCAAGAGACGGGTCCTGGAACAAGGAGCAGAAAGACGGGAAACGACAAAGCCGTTTGGCCGGAGAGAAGAAAAAGGCCAAATTCAGAAGGAAAGAACGAAAGAACTCTTGTCCCGATCGCTGAAGAATCGGATCAGGAGGAAGAAACGACAGATTCAGGAACTGAGAGTCCACGAAGATCAAGAAGGGTACGTGTGCCCTGCAGAAGGTACGCCACCCCAGAGTGGACTTATCTAGCCGATGTATTGGGGACAGAAATCTGGGAGAGTGAAGAGTGTGAAGGTAACCACTCTCGATCCAGTCGTGACAGTGGAGATATGGATGTTGGCGCCTGGGCTTGAGACTGAGGGGTTACTGACTTTCACACTTCCCCGACCCCCACGTTTGAGTAAAATTCAAGATTTGGTGTTAAAAAGACTACAATTTCCAACAGTTGGTCAGCAAATGACGGAAGCAGAAGAAAAAGTTATTCGTTTTGAACTGTTAATTATTGTTGTGAAAGCTGCAGGTCCGACAATAATTGTTGATGCATAAAAGACTTTTTGTACGTATGTTATAAAGAAGAAGAAGATAACCTAGCGCCGAGTGGAAAGAAGAATAAAATTAGGGATTACATTTAGAGGACGGAGAAGGGCTAGGGTTGTCTGCTGCTAAGAAGAGAAAAGACATTGTGGTGGAAAAAGATACCTGTTAATGAAAAGCACTTTAAAGACTGTGAACGCAAACAAGTAACCAAAGACTGGAAAGAGAACTTTCGTTGGAGAACGAGGGACGCTGTTTTGATAACATGGAGAACGGCAACCTAAACAGGAAAGCTAGATGTATAGTAGGTACACTTATAGCAATAGTGATATTTCTCATAATCATAGTAGTAACGATATCTTACATGACAGGCCATGAAAACGATAAAAGAATAGCGAATGTAAAAATTGTAACGACTTTGAAACCCACTCTGGTGGGAAAGAAGGAGGAGAGCACTGTTACACGTGAAAAAGCGTTACTTGCAGATGAAGCTCGTAGATTACACGTAGACGAGTCACAGGGAAACTTTAGGTCAAATGCATATGCAAAGTTATTGTATGAATATATCGATGCCATGGAGGCCAAAGATTGCTACGTTTGTATGCAATTGCCGGCTTCTGTAGACGAAGGCATTAGGTATCATCATCTCCCATTGACTTATGGGATCACATGTAGTTTACTGCTTAGTATATTTTATGGTAGAGAAGGATTTGAGTACTACTTTTCGAATTATGATTCGGTACTGCCTGAAGTTCCGAATTATAAGCAAATGAATAAGTGGGACTATTACAAAAAGGAAGATAGACTGGCTAAATTCTTTCTTCCTTGGGATACGTTAGATACATCATATGCACGTAGAAATAATCTGACTTGCAAAGTATCAGAAGTAGAGAAAAGATTTATAGCACAAATAGATGATCGATGCAGACGGCAGAAGATTCTAAAAATGTCAGGACAATGGAAGATAGATTGGACAGAAGAAGAGAAGGCACATAAAAAGAAAGGTAGTAATGGTCCAATCGCATTGGATAGAACGCAGAAAGGAAAGTTATGTTTAACTCGAAGCAAAACGTATTATGAGAGTGAATTTGTAGGTGAAGTTAGTTGTGAGCACTCTTTTAGGTTAGAGTACTACACAAAGGATTTTATGAAAGGGATGCAAGCTATTCCGAATGTATATTTTGTATGTGGGAGAAATGCCTATGTAAAACTTCCAGATAATTGGTATGGTTCGTGTTACTTGGCAATTGTCTTCCCCAAAATATATCATGCAAAGGATTTGGCGATAATAGAAGGAAAGGCTTCGAGGAGAACGAAAAGGGAAGTAGGAGATGCAGAAGTAGTAGGAGATGTATTTGGAGCGATGTTTCCATTGTTAGGTTTGATTCTTAACGATGTTAAGATTAGAAGGTTAGCGACAGTCGTGGATAGATTGTCTGCCAGCACTGCGAGATCTTTAATGTTAGTAGAAGGTGAGATGCAGTCGATTAGAGCAATGGTATTACAGAACAGACTTGCTTTAGATGTAATATTAGCAAAGGAAGGCGGAGTTTGTAAGGCTTTGAAAGTTCAGGAATGTTGTACTTATATTCCTGATAATTCAAAACCACTTGAGAAAGTCATACAGAACATTACACAGATTCATCAAGAAATTGAAGATTTATCAAAAATAAATGTTTGGGAAAAAGTAGGAAATGGAGTAGGCAAGGTTGGAAGTTGGTTTGCTAATATAGGCAAGGGTATAGTCTGGTACATTTTAAAGCCTGTATTAATAGTAGTAATTTGTATAATTACATTATTAGGATTAGTAAAACTGTATAAATGGTATAGGTCGAACAAGTTACAAAGATCGATGAGAGACCAAGAAAGGAGACTAGCTGTTTTACAAGATCAGCAGTATAAAAGTCTGAGAACACTTGAATCGATAAAAAGAGGAACTGATGTAACTAGTTCAGTATAAACTATGTATTCAAATTGCTTTTAGTGATGACTCCTAAAAGTCATCAAAGGGGGGAACTGAGAGAGCGCAATTTGAACGAAAAGTATATAGTAGCCATATTTAGACTTATATGTTATAAACGTAGGAATGAAACGCATATCGTAATGAAAAGTTGGCAACTGCAGCGTAAGGGCCAATGATTGTGATAACATGATATAGGAAAGGTAAATGTATTCACACACTGAAATGCATTAAGTTTAGAAACCCCGTATACATGAAGGGCAAATGTATAGAAATGTGTATAAATGTTTATGAAATGTAGAGCGTGCACAGTAGAATTCGTGTACGTGTGTAACTTTAAATGTGTAACTTTACATTGGGAGAAGCGGCGAGGAAAATAACGTGGAAGGACGTAAACGTGGATAAATGTATAAGAGAACTTACCTAAAGATGTAACCAAGGAAAATGCATAAGTTGTATTCTATGTAGTCGTATTCAATATATTTCATATATTTGATGTTGAATGTTTAAGTATAACTAGGGCTTTGCTAAAATACGAATAGAAATGTATGCCAAAGGTTATGCTGTGTAAAGGTTTTTGTAGGGATACTGGGAGAGTTTAGGTCATTTGTGTTTCTAACCTGACTGACCAAGAGTTCGAAGGAGTATAGTCACATGAAATGTAATTTAGTGGTCTTGTGAAGGTCGTAAATAGCTTGATGTGGACATGAGAGCCGAGAAGTCTAGCACTTGTTAGATTTAAGGTGACAATGCCGGACGGAACTTGTTGTTCGAACGTGAGGAGAGGTATGTGTTGAAGTGGACTATGTTTTGACAAGACCATTCACATGATCTAGAAGGTTGAGAAGTGTACAGATAAGTTAAGGCCTTGTCTAAGTTTCTATGTTACCTGATCTGAAAGAATCAATAAATGTCGACGATGAAATGATGAAGATGACATCCAAAGGAGAAGGGTCAACTTAACGGACGACGTGAAGAGTGGACCAATGGAAGAAGCAGGAAGTTGACATCATCGGGGGAAGTCCGTGGTGGGCGTCAAGGGGCGTTCCACTCACACGGTGATTGTGTATTTTAGGGACAGCACCCCGGGGAGGAGAGCAGAGTCATCAGCAGAGCAATTGGGAGATTAGGAACAGCGAGACGAATTGCTCAGAGCAAGGGCGAGGGTAGATGCCTTGAGCAGATGCGCTGAGATATCATAGCGCAAGGGAGCAGTAGGCCGAGGACCCTTAGAGAGCAGATGGGTAGGCAGATAGAGTACTGCTTCTTAAACTTAAGTTACCTTTAGAGGCTAAAGAGAGTTTGAACTTCTTAGGGAGTCAAACTGCTGACACCTTTTTAGGGAAGAAACTTGCGAAGTAGGGTTGTCACATAGCATAGAGTAGGGACAGATTAACTTGATGATTGTTTTTGTCTTACTGCAGATGACGCAGAAGAAACCACTTCACACCGAAGCTTAAAGCAACTGAGATTTTAACTGATGTTATATTTTGTATACTTTGAGATTTTATCCTGAGTGGATTGTATCGCATTTCAAATTAATCTTTATATAAACTCGTGAAACTATCATCAGTTGTAAGTGGTTCTTCAGAGTGGCGTCAGTTAATGGGGTTTGTCTAACCAATGCGGGGGTGGTCCTTTCCTCAATGACAGATAAAAGCGGTCCAAAACAGACGAATGGGATTCTTTATTAAATTTATCATACTCATAAATTAATATCAAAATCCCGTTCCCCGCAGGGCTGGCTCAGATAACCCCCTGGGGCTCTGCAGACCCTGTCATCCTCAACCCAGACAGTCAATCCACAAAATCCACAAACAGTCCCAGGCACACAGAAAGGTTTAGATAAGAGGACAGCCACTTCCTAAAAGTGCCATTCTCAAACACAGAATTTAAAAACAACCTTTACTAAAAGATGTGTTATTAAATTCTGAGTTCAGGGATATCTTTCACTTATGTCCCATCTTGTTCCTTTGGGAAGATAGGCTAGGATCCAATGGGACCAGCCTCCCCCATGTTACTCTATGGAGCAAGATAGCCTTACAGCAGTGAGTACACAAAATGCCTGCTGCTCACTACCAGAGCATGTTACCTGCACTAGTTCATGCTCTACCTTATCCATGCACTGCACCCTGCCCAGGGGGGTACCTTGAGCCTTCCATAGGGGTGACTGGTGTGCACAGACAGGGAAGGGTTAGGCCCAGCCAGTGGGGACACTGGCCAGGCGGACATGGCAGTCCACTGACTGCACACAGGCCCTGCGCTGGCAGGCCTGAGACATCATTTTAGGGCTACTCATGTGGGTGGCGCAATCTGCGCTGCAGGCCCACTAGTAGCATCTGTCATCACCAGCCCTGGCACACACAGTGCACTTTACTAGGGACTTCATGGTGACACAAATATGCCAATCAGGTATACCCAATCACTATGACAATTTACAGAGGGAGCACTTACCCTCTGACACTGATCAGCAGTGGCAGAGGGTCCAAAGCATCTAAACCAGCAAAAACGAAATCCAGCACAGCATCAAAAATACATGAGTCAGAGGCTAAAAGATGGGGGAAAAACCACGCCAAGGATAACAGGTCTAACAGCGGTGACCTTTGCCGCCCTAAAAGACCCTCCAGAAATGATTGAAATTGGTCAAAACAGAGGCCACCCTTCCCATGGAAGGTCACTCTGTACCCGTGTTCCCCAGATGCGTGAATCGCTTCACCTGCCTTGATTACGTCCCCGGCGCGCCTCACATATGAGTGGCCCATGACCCATACCACTCGCTCTCCAGTCGGTGATCCTCGACCGCTGGACTCCTGATGTTGGGTCGACTCCCAATTCCGCCCCGCGTGACAGGCTTGCGAAACTGTAATTCAAACAAAAGACAAGAAGCGTGAGTGCATGTCAATTGGCCTTTACAACATGTGCAATCGCACATACCTTTTGAAGCAATTCGAGGACCAACGGCCTAGCTGTTTCACTTCCTCCGCACCCTGACCCTGGGCCGTAGCCTCAGTAGCAGCCCCTATCCTAAATGAGTGGGTCCCAAAATCGCACGGGTCCATGCCCGCGGCAGCGATTGTAAGTGCTAGCACCCTCTGAAACTGAAATCTCGTCAGCGGGGTGCCATCATTGTGCCTAAGCAGGCTCCCCCCCATGTAGCCGTCCTCTGTGCCAAGTATTCCTCTAAACACTTTATCGGACAAGTGGGGGACCCTCGTGCGCGCTGCACAACAACACTATCTCCCATAGCTCCCTGGTCTGTCTTGGACCTGGCTATCGAGATTAGCATCGAATCACCCCTTATTCGTCCGTGATCCTTGCACAAGCCTCCCTCTATATCCTTCTTGTTCCTCGCCACGAGTTTGCTTACCCGCATAGCCCCATGGAATGCCAAGGCGAAAGCTGCCCGGAACAGGACTGCTTCGGAAGGGGAGGAGCACGTCTCATCCAGCTTTGCTAAAAGCAGAGACAATCTTTCTAAGACAATCGGGCGCCTCGTATCTTGTTTGCGACCCTCGAGGCGTTGCCAGCCGCGGAGCGCCTTCCTGACTAAAAAGGAACCCGTCGGGTCACTTATGCCATGTAGCTGTGCCATGAACGAGATGGCCGCCCTATGTCTATTGGCCGTTGCCGCTGATCGGCCTTCTCTATGCAGCGCTACCAGGAACCCCAGGAAGGATTCCTCCTGACCCCAGCTCTGTCTCCCTGTCGGACCCAAAAATGTGCAGTAGGAACGAAACGCTCCTTCGTAAGCCTTCCTTGTCCTGGGAGCTAAGCTGGCTGCCACGAGGTCTTGTAATCCGGGGCACCGATTAGCCATAGCGCTTCGGGGAACGGTGCCGCCACTAGGTCCACTGTGGGAAGATAGCCCCTGAAAGCCTGCATGTGTGAATGAGAGAGTGCATCAGCTGCATTTATCAGTACACCCGGCACATGTTCTGCCCTGAACTGTACATTCAATTTCATGCAACGTAAAACAATTTCTTTTAACAATCTCAAGATCCAGTTGCAGCGGACTGCCTGCTGATTAATGCATTCAACCACAGTCATATTGTCAGACCAAAACACCACTGAGCGGTCCCTAAAGTCGTCTGGCCATGCCATCAGAGCAACCCAAATGGGAAACAGCTCCAAGAACCCAATGTTACCTGTCAGGCTGCTGGAGTGCCACCAAGTTGGCCATACTTGCGCTGACCATTGGTTACCAAAGATGGTGCCAAATCCCACGCTCCCAGCTGAATCGGTCCACAAACCCAGTTCGTCCGACGATGCTGGTGGTTTATTCCACACTACTCGACCGTTGAAGTCCGCCAGAAATGCCAACCAAATGCGCATATCCTGGCGAACCTCTGCCGACAGTCTTGTACGGTGGTGTCCCTCCTTGAGGCCAACCATAGCTTGTGTAATAGAGCGTGAGAAGGGGCAGGCCATCGGTATCACCCTTAAGGCAAAGTTAAGCTGACCCACTGTTTGCTGTAACTGGTGCAGGGTCACTTTCTCCTTGTCCAAGCATTGCGTTAAAGAAGCCCTAAACTTGGCCACCTTTTCCATTGGTAAACGGAAACATCCTTCCACAGAATCGAGCTCGATTCCCAAAAACTCCAGTGAAGTAGATGGTCCAACTGTCTTACCTGGTGCCAATGGGACTCCGAACTCCCGCATGAGGATGCAGAAGTCCTGCAGGGCTTGTGCACATTTCGTATCGCCGGCTGGTCCCAAGAACAGGAAGTCATCTAGATAGTGCATAACGTGCCTATGCCCTGTGGCCTCGGTGTATGCCCACTCTATAAAACAGCTGAACATCTCAAAATAAGCACAAGAAATGGAGCAACCCATAGGCATGTATTTATCCATGTAATAACTCCCTTGGAACGCAAAACCTAGCAAGCGCTGGTCCCGCGGGTGTACGGGGAGCAACCTGAATGCCGATTCGATGTCCGATTTCGCCATCAGTGCTCCGGGGCCCAGATGATTCAATAGGGCAACGGCATCGTCAAACGATGCGTACCGAACCGAACAAACATCCGGGTCAATGGCTTCATTCACCGAGGAACCCCTTGGAGCCGACAGGTTGTGAATGAGTCTAAACTCCCATGGGTCTTTCTTTGGAACCACTCCTAGCGGTTAACACACGAAATCCGCCACCGGCGGGCATGGAAAAGGCCCCGCCACCCGCCCCAAGCTGACTTCTTTGGAAATCTTCTTTGCTGCTACGCCTGGGTTGTGTTGGACCGATAACTGATTTTTACAAAAGGAGTCCCCACGAAAATCTCCCGCCGGGATGTTGAAGCCATATAGGAATCCATTCCTCAAAACCCCGGCGGATACATGATCAGGGTATTTGTTCAACCAGGGAGTCAGAGCCATGATGTCGACAGGTGACGGCAATCGTTTCCCAAGCATCACCTCACTCTTGCTTAGACCCCCCTTTTCCTCCTGTTCCACCGTTCTTTGATCTACAGCTACTCTCCGGGTGTGAGGAGTTCCCATAGCCCGCACACGCATGCCTGAACCGACATGTTCCCTGGGGCCTGTTACAGTTGCCTCTGTTGAAGCCCCAACAAACCCCCCGCTTGCCGCCATTTCCGCCGGTCTTGGGCTGAAATTCCCCACCGGCGCCTGCTCGAAAGGGCAGCGCAGGCTTTTGGCGAACTGTCTCCGCTCCCGCCCGGCGAGGACGTACCCGCCTATCCAGGCAAGAGCTGCTTGTGCCACGAAACCGTGTCGAGGCAGTCCCAGGTCAAAGTTGCATCAAACTCTTTCGCTTTTCGGAATTGCATGTCATAGCCTTTCCACTCGTCCCCCCCATACATGGTATAAAAATCCATAATCCTATTCTGGTAACAGGACAACTCGGTCATCACTTCCGGCTTACGTTCCCCCATTACTGCCGTAAATATCGAAAAGGCCTTCACCCAGTTTGCTACGGTCTCGTCGACCCTAAATTCCGCCATCTTGGCCCGCCATACACTGGGGTGCCATAAATCTTTCTGGGTCTTTGCATATTCCATCTCACGATGGTCAGTCAACAATCAAAACATATTCACATATTTTTCCCCCCATATCATTTACTTTGTGTCCGCTGGGATGTGCTGGGCCACCCTTTCGCGCCTTGAAGGCACTGAACCTTCCCCTACCCTTGGCAATGGGTGCTTACCGGGTTCAACCGTCGTGTCTGCTGTCTTTTCCCGGCTAACCGTAGCTACTCCTGGCGCCACCTGTGGGGGAACAAAAGGAACATTCGCCGTCCCGGCTTCTCTCAACTGCCGTAACTGCTCGATTATTAGTCTAGCTTCCTCGGCCGGATCCCCCGCAGCCACTGCCCCTCCTGCTTTCTTCTTGAGCCAGGGCAACACTGCCGCTAGCTGGATGGCCAGTTCTGGGGGCATCTGATCATCATTAACCGGGGTAATTACCACAGGAATTGGCAAGCCTATATCCGGAATCAGTACCGGGCTGTCCGCCAGCGTGATGGGGGCAGCTGGGGGCACCTCCGGGACCTGATCATCCCCGGGAAACGCCCTCCTCTTGCTACATTTCCCCCTACCCTCTGGGCCGACCCCCGGCAAGGCCGGGCCTATCACCTTCTTCGGACGGCCCGAGGGATTGTTCGGTGCCGCTAACTGTTTCTTGACCTCGGCCAAACCTCGCCCGATTGAATCCACCTTACCCAATTTGCGGTCCATGATCGCCATTCGGTTCGACAAGGTGCGGAGAACTTTCTCCAGCTCGGTGCGTTTTCCTGCTTTCTTGCCGGCCATAGCTTCGAGTAATCTGCTCTAGTCGATCGATGAGGTCCCAGATCCTTCGCACTCCTGGTACTGAAAGAAAAACAACAAGATTACAAACTCTCAAAATTGCTGCTTGTTCCGTCGAGGGCTCACGAGCAACGAGTGGTGCAGCCTTCAGAGCACAGGAACAAGAGGACACTTCTTCGGATTCCCGCTCTATTTATCCATCTGCGGGAGGGCGGGGACCCTCCGCAGATACGCCCACTGGGCGCGGTCTTCCGTGCGGGTGTCTAGGACAACCCCTCCTGGGCGGGAAAGGGCGTGCTCCGGCTACGCCACTTTGGGCATACCAGCCGAGCCACGCCCCCGCCCAAAATGGTTTCCCGGGGGGAGCGGGGCACCCATCCATACGTTCGGGGGGACCGAGTGGTCTTCCCTTTCCATTCTGCCCAGAAGAAACTACAGAGGTCTGTGTCTCCTTCCTCGCTTAAAATCGCAGAGTGTGGTATGGGAAGTGGCTCGAGTTTCCAGGATATATATATATATATATATATATATATATATATATATATATATATATATATATAGTTTACATATCTATGTGAACAAGGCCGAGGCAGGCCCAAACGCGTCATGGTGGTCATGGTGAAAGTAATGCGATAAACTAAAAAACTTGAGCACTTACTTTGTGGTTCGCATCCGTTTGTTCCACTGGGAGAGAAGTTTCAGCAATGGAGTTTGTAGAATATATATATATATATATATATATATATATATATATATATATATATATATATATATATATATATATATATATATATATATATACATATACATACATATATATATATATATATATATATATATATGTATATATATATATATATATATATATATATATATATATATATATATATATATATACATACATATATATATATATATGAGACAATCTCTGCTTTCTCTCAGTCCTGGATACCGTCGGCGCAGAGGAAGAGAGGAGACCCAAGTGCAGGTGAGCAGTGTTTTTATTCAATATGGAAAACGGCACACCTCAGCATAACGTTTCGGCCTTCACAGAGGCCTTGGTCACATGACGCATGCAAGGGAGGAGGCAATATTTAAAGTGCAAATGCCAATCAAAATGTAAAGCCATTGGTGGAATATGGTCACATGCAAGGTGCTCTCAAGAGTAGACATAGAAAACATTATAGCGTTTGTTGCCTTTTACATTTCGGGATAATCCCTTATATAGTTTGTAATAAACATTTTCGCAATGTGCAAATGCAAAGTGCTATCAACCTTGTACAAAACAAAGCTCTCATCTCGGGATAATCCCTTAAAAGAAATGGACAAAAGTACAAACTCAACAATGTGCAAAATGTCAGAGTAAGTGCAAATAGTGTAATGTAAACAATTGGGGTTTCAATAAATAACAATCATATTTATCATCAGCAACACAATGTTAAAATCAAAGTGTAAAATATATATATATATATACACATTAATAGTTGATATATATACACTTGCTATACACTATATACACTGGATGAGAAATCAGGTAATCCATATAATTTGATGCATAAATGCATTAACTAGTCCCTGAGATCGCAGCATCCTGACTCAAATGTAAATATTGCACATGCCCGCAGTTAATCTGTGTACTAAGGGGGTTAGAGAAGAGAGGAGATATCCTTTTTCAGATACGTCCAAGAATATCGCAGCCTCTCTTCTCATTTTCCTATATTGAGATATGCACCCATTATTAAGCAATCACAAATTGGCATTTGATGTGAGAGAGAATAGTGTAAACAATTTTTTGCTTTTTCTATCATTTTATGAAGTTTTTTTGTGTTTTTACCTTTAATTCTTTTTTTTCCCATTTTGAGTACTGCTTAGCGTTTGTTGAACAGTCATGTAGCCTAAGCCTAGGCTACACTACACAAGTGGGCCATAAGCATCCCTAGACATGCACAGGACATAAGATAAGCTGGAACTGTCATATTACCATGTCTGGTTGAGCTCCAGGACAACCAAGCACAATAAATGAATAAGCCGATTAGGATGAAAAGATCTTGTACATTTGTCACTGATGACTTGCTATGGGGGTGGGGGATCCAGAACAGGAGATTTAATCATAATGATGGATCAGAGACAGGTGTAAAAGTCTTCCGTTGAGTTCAACCCCCCCGGGGGGCTCTGCTATCCATTTCCAGTATGTACCTGGTCTCCAGCCTCCTAAGGGCTCCCTCCCTGTCTCCTCCTCTTCTCAGCGGGCCCACACTGTCTACAGCATAATAGCGCAAAAGGGTACTATCATTATTGTGGTGCTCTTTGAAATGGCGGGCCACCGGATATGCCGGGTCGCTGGTATTGATGGCCCTTATGTGCTGGAGTATCCTCTTGTGCACCTGCAGCTTGGTACTACCCACATACCGCAGGGCACACGGACACTCCAGCACATAAACCACAGATTTGCTTTTGCAAGTCAGTTGTTTCTTGATCTTGCGTGCACTGGGGGTGAACGGGACTGCATATTCTGTTTTATTAAGCCCATGTTGGCACGCTTTACAGGAAGAGCACTTCCTGAAGCCTTTGCTCTTATCCAGCCAGTTCTTACTGGATAACACCTCTGGGCTAGATTTGACCAATGCATCTTGCATCGAATATGCTTTTCTATAGGTGATTGAAGGTCTAGCTGGAAGTTTGTCACCTATGATAGGATCACATTTGATAAGACCCCAGTGTCTGGAAATGATTTTGCTAAGCACCCTGTGTTGCCTGTTGTAGGCCCAGATCAGTCTGACTGTCTGATCTTGGGAGGTGGTTGGCCCAGTAGTGACCTTACGTTGTAAGGTTTCGCTTCGTGACAAAGCATTGGCCTTAGCAATGGCCTTGTCAATTAGCCCAGGATTGTACCCCCTTGCCAAAAATCTAGTCCTGCTAGCCTGCTGAGCTAGATGACATTGAGCTTCAGTGCTACTCAGCCGTCTGATACGCAACATCTCCCCATAGGGGATGCTGCGTATGAGATGGGAAGGATGGTGGCTGCTGGCATGGAGTATTGTGTTGCCTGCCGTGGGCTTCCTGTATAACTTGGTTTCAAGTTTGTCCTGTCCAATTGATACTGTCATGTCTAGGAAATGTACCTGTTCCTTACTAATTTCAGAAGTCAACTGCAAGTTGTAATTATTACAGTTCAAGGTCTCGATGAAATGCTCAGCTTCCTGACGAGTGCCCCTCCAAACTAGGAACACATCGTCTATAAAACAATACCAGCGTACAATAAATCGCATAGCAATGTCAGAGTGCTCACCAAAGAGGACCTGTCTCTCCCAATAGCCCATATGAAGGCAGGCGTAACTGGGAGAGAAACAGGCCCCCATGGCCACACCCCTGACTTGCTGGTAGTATCTGTTGTTGAACATAAAGAAATTGTGATGTAAACAGAATGAAATCATGGACAACAACATACGATTATGATCTGCCATTAAAATCGGTCTCTGTCCCAAGAAGAATTCTGTAGCTCGTAGGCCATCTTGATGATTGATACTAGTGTACAAAGACGTGACGTCTAACGTAATTAGCCATAAATCAGGATCCCACTTAATGTCCTCGATTTTGCGAACAAAATCATTAGAATCCTGAACAAAGGATGGTAGGCTTTGTACATGTTCTTGCAAGAATGAGTCTACATAAATGGTTGTCTTTTCTAGCAGACCCCCGCACGCTGCAATTATTGGCCTTCCCGGGGGGTTGACCGGGTTCTTGTGAACCTTTGGGATTAGGTATAGGACCGGCATGATCGGGTTGTCATTCTTTAAGTACTTGAGCTCATCCATGCTTAGTAGCTCAAAAGATCTCCACCCCATCAATAACGAATAGAAATCCGCCTGGGCTTTCTTGACCAGGGTGATGTCTCTGTGTCTATAACAATCCAGATTATTTAATTGAGAGAGGGCTTCTTCCAAATATAGTTTTCGCGGCCATACACTATATTGCCCCCCTTGTCAGATTGTCTGACAATTACATTTTCATTTTGTTGGATCTTTTTGATGAGCTTCAAGTATTGATCATTCTGTGTGTATTTTCTACGTTTGGAGTTAAGCAGTTTCGAGTGCAGCACCTTAATCTCTTTAACAGCTACATCATGGAAGATGTCAATGTTGTCATATAACATCACAGGAGTGTATGTGGAGCGTGGTTTGAACGATGTGAGACCCCCCACCTTGCTTGTAGTCTGAGCAGAGGCTTCTTGAGATATTGATTGTTCCAGTCCGAGGGACTCCAAAGCCTCCAAACATGGGGCATCAAGAGCTAGAAGCCCCTGGTTGTTTGTTTCCGCCCTCAGAGGGGTGTTGCGTGTCTTACCACCCGAAAAATGTTTCTGCAACTTAATCTTGCGGACAAATTTATAAAGATCTATCCTCGTGTCCACATAATTGAAATCACAGGGAGGACAGAATGTGAGACCCATCGATAGGATGCGGGGTTCAGACTGGGACAACACCATATCAGTAAGGTTAATGACTGAGGGGGCAGTACCAGATGTTCTTGAATGGTCGCTCACTTCCTGTTCCATTTCTTGGTGCTCTTTTTCTTTTTCTGCTGATTTTTTTCTTCTTGAATTGGCCTTTCGGCGTTGGTATCACTTGGCATTGCGGATTTTGTTCCTGCAGTCGCCTGGATTCTTGGGCGTAAGGTCTCGCGCCTGTCCTTCCGTAGGCATTCGAGTTCTTCTGCTGGTGTGAGCCTGTTAAACCCCAATTGTGCATCTGTTTGAGACGTATTGGAGTCTGAGTCGCTGTTGATGCAAGAGCTTAAGTTTGACTCTGAAGAATCTTCTCGCTGTGCTGCCCCTAACCCTTGTCTTTGGGTAGAGCAGCCTGAAACTGACACAGTCTTGAGTCGTCTTGAGGCTTTGATGGCTTCGTATTTTTTAGCAAAAGTAAAGATGCGCCCCTCAGCATAGTCTGCCTTATCTCTTTGAAATTTAAAGGCCTTTCTTTTACTAATTGCCTCCTCTTCTTTCTGAAGCCTTGCCATCATCTCACCACGTAGCTTTGTACATTCGGTGGTGAGCTCCCCAAAAGATGACTCAATCTCCAAATTGAGTTCCTCTATTTTAGTCTGTGTTTTCAGACGATCACTTTCTGCATAGCGTACAAGTATCTGTTCTAGCCTGCGCGAAGACTCAAGGTTGCATTCTGCCCACTCCTTAAGCATCTCTGGGTCCGGATCCTCATAGCTAGGGAATAACATTACACGCAGTCCCCGTGGTATTCTGTTCACCTCCAGGTAGCGGCTCAGGGAGCGGTGCTCCAACCATTTTGAAAGTTCTCGCTTCATAAGTTTTTCCAATCTTTTAAACTTATCACGAATACTGCCAAGTTCGTTTACAGGTACATTTTGTGCTGCTGGCCCAGATGACCGCCCCCCGCCGGGGAATCATCAAATGCATTTAACACTGCCAGTTCCCTCGCCTTTATTGCGTCTGCTGACATGCCACTTTCCTACTTTTTCCTACGCCCAATGCGTTCTCACTGCCACCCAACGGTATAGGCAAATGCACGCCGCCGAGCAGCCAGGCACAGTCTTCTCTTACCGGCGTTGTCTTGTTGCATGACTCGAACACAGCTGCCTGACTTCGGGTGTCTTTAGGGAGCAAAACGCCCTCCGTGTTCCTCGTCAGGTCCGTGTTGCAGTCGGCGTTCACAGTAGCCGGGGGCTGGAGCAATTACTCCCTAACGGGAGAAGACATACGACTTCTGGGTCACCAGAGGTCTTGGCTTCCTGCTGCTCTGCCGCTCGTAAGAGAAGGGGTCATCCAAAACACCAGCGAAGCCCTTTGCCGGTTTGTAGAGATGAGACAATCTCTGCTTTCTCTCGCCTGGAGCCACCTGTGGGGGAACAAAAGGAACATTCGCCGTCCCGGCTTCTCTCAACTGCCGTAACTGCTCGATTATTAGTCTACCTTCCTCGGCCGGATCCCCCGCAGCCACTGCCCCTCCTGCTTTCTTCTTGAGCCAGGGCAACACTGCCGCTAGCTGGATGGCCAGTTCTGGGGGCATCTGATCATCATTAACCGGGGTAATTACCACAGGAATTGGCAAGCCTATATCCGGAATCAGTACCGGGCTGTCCGCCAGCGTGATGGGGGCAGCTGGGGGCACCTCCGGGACCTGATCATCCCCGGGAAACGCCCTCCTCTTGCTACATTTCCCCCTACCCTCTGGGCCGACCCCCGGCAAGGCCGGGCCTATCACCTTCTTCGGACGGCCCGAGGGATTGTTCGGTGCCGCTAACTGTTTCTTGACCTCGGCCAAACCTCGCCCGATTGAATCCACCTTACCCAATTTGCGGTCCATGATCGCCATTCGGTTCGACAAGGTGCGGAGAACTTTCTCCAGCTCGGTGCGTTTTCCTGCTTTCTTGCCGGCCATAGCTTCGAGTAATCTGCTCTAGTCGATCGATGAGGTCCCAGATCCTTCGCACTCCTGGTACTGAAAGAAAAACAACAAGATTACAAACTCTCAAAATTGCTGCTTGTTCCGTCGAGGGCTCACGAGCAACGAGTGGTGCAGCCTTCAGAGCACAGGAACAAGAGGACACTTCTTCGGATTCCCGCTCTATTTATCCATCTGCGGGAGGGCGGGGACCCTCCGCAGATACGCCCACTGGGCGCGGTCTTCCGTGCGGGTGTCTAGGACAACCCCTCCTGGGCGGGAAAGGGCGTGCTCCGGCTACGCCACTTTGGGCATACCAGCCGAGCCACGCCCCCGCCCAAAATGGTTTCCCGGGGGGAGCGGGGCACCCATCCATACGTTCGGGGGGACCGAGTGGTCTTCCCTTTCCATTCTGCCCAGAAGAAACTACAGAGGTCTGTGTCTCCTTCCTCGCTTAAAATCGCAGAGTGTGGTATGGGAAGTGGCTCGAGTTTCCAGGATATATATATATATATATATATATATATATATATATATATATATATAGTTTACATATCTATGTGAACAAGGCCGAGGCAGGCCCAAACGCGTCATGGTGGTCATGGTGAAAGTAATGCGATAAACTAAAAAACTTGAGCACTTACTTTGTGGTTCGCATCCGTTTGTTCCACTGGGAGAGAAGTTTCAGCAATGGAGTTTGTAGAATATATATATATATATATATATATATATATATATATATATATATATATATATTATATATATATATATATATATATACATATACATACATATATATATATATATATATATATATATATATATATATGTATATATATATATATATATATATATATATATATATATATATATATATATATATATATATATATATACATACATATATATATATATATGAGACAATCTCTGCTTTCTCTCAGTCCTGGATACCGTCGGCGCAGAGGAAGAGAGGAGACCCAAGTGCAGGTGAGCAGTGTTTTTATTCAATATGGAAAACGGCACACCTCAGCATAACGTTTCGGCCTTCACAGAGGCCTTGGTCACATGACGCATGCAAGGGAGGAGGCAATATTTAAAGTGCAAATGCCAATCAAAATGTAAAGCCATTGGTGGAATATGGTCACATGCAAGGTGCTCTCAAGAGTAGACATAGAAAACATTATAGCGTTTGTTGCCTTTTACATTTCGGGATAATCCCTTATATAGTTTGTAATAAACATTTTCGCAATGTGCAAATGCAAAGTGCTATCAACCTTGTACAAAACAAAGCTCTCATCTCGGGATAATCCCTTAAAAGAAATGGACAAAAGTACAAACTCAACAATGTGCAAAATGTCAGAGTAAGTGCAAATAGTGTAATGTAAACAATTGGGGTTTCAATAAATAACAATCATATTTATCATCAGCAACACAATGTTAAAATCAAAGTGTAAAATATATATATATATATACACATTAATAGTTGATATATATACACTTGCTATACACTATATACACTGGATGAGAAATCAGGTAATCCATATAATTTGATGCATAAATGCATTAACTAGTCCCTGAGATCGCAGCATCCTGACTCAAATGTAAATATTGCACATGCCCGCAGTTAATCTGTGTACTAAGGGGGTTAGAGAAGAGAGGAGATATCCTTTTTCAGATACGTCCAAGAATATCGCAGCCTCTCTTCTCATTTTCCTATATTGAGATATGCACCCATTATTAAGCAATCACAAATTGGCATTTGATGTGAGAGAGAATAGTGTAAACAATTTTTTGCTTTTTCTATCATTTTATGAAGTTTTTTTGTGTTTTTACCTTTAATTCTTTTTTTTCCCATTTTGAGTACTGCTTAGCGTTTGTTGAACAGTCATGTAGCCTAAGCCTAGGCTACACTACACAAGTGGGCCATAAGCATCCCTAGACATGCACAGGACATAAGATAAGCTGGAACTGTCATATTACCATGTCTGGTTGAGCTCCAGGACAACCAAGCACAATAAATGAATAAGCCGATTAGGATGAAAAGATCTTGTACATTTGTCACTGATGACTTGCTATGGGGGTGGGGGATCCAGAACAGGAGATTTAATCATAATGATGGATCAGAGACAGGTGTAAAAGTCTTCCGTTGAGTTCAACCCCCCCGGGGGGCTCTGCTATCCATTTCCAGTATGTACCTGGTCTCCAGCCTCCTAAGGGCTCCCTCCCTGTCTCCTCCTCTTCTCAGCGGGCCCACACTGTCTACAGCATAATAGCGCAAAAGGGTACTATCATTATTGTGGTGCTCTTTGAAATGGCGGGCCACCGGATATGCCGGGTCGCTGGTATTGATGGCCCTTATGTGCTGGAGTATCCTCTTGTGCACCTGCAGCTTGGTACTACCCACATACCGCAGGGCACACGGACACTCCAGCACATAAACCACAGATTTGCTTTTGCAAGTCAGTTGTTTCTTGATCTTGCGTGCACTGGGGGTGAACGGGACTGCATATTCTGTTTTATTAAGCCCATGTTGGCACGCTTTACAGGAAGAGCACTTCCTGAAGCCTTTGCTCTTATCCAGCCAGTTCTTACTGGATAACACCTCTGGGCTAGATTTGACCAATGCATCTTGCATCGAATATGCTTTTCTATAGGTGATTGAAGGTCTAGCTGGAAGTTTGTCACCTATGATAGGATCACATTTGATAAGACCCCAGTGTCTGGAAATGATTTTGCTAAGCACCCTGTGTTGCCTGTTGTAGGCCCAGATCAGTCTGACTGTCTGATCTTGGGAGGTGGTTGGCCCAGTAGTGACCTTACGTTGTAAGGTTTCGCTTCGTGACAAAGCATTGGCCTTAGCAATGGCCTTGTCAATTAGCCCAGGATTGTACCCCCTTGCCAAAAATCTAGTCCTGCTAGCCTGCTGAGCTAGATGACATTGAGCTTCAGTGCTACTCAGCCGTCTGATACGCAACATCTCCCCATAGGGGATGCTGCGTATGAGATGGGAAGGATGGTGGCTGCTGGCATGGAGTATTGTGTTGCCTGCCGTGGGCTTCCTGTATAACTTGGTTTCAAGTTTGTCCTGTCCAATTGATACTGTCATGTCTAGGAAATGTACCTGTTCCTTACTAATTTCAGAAGTCAACTGCAAGTTGTAATTATTACAGTTCAAGGTCTCGATGAAATGCTCAGCTTCCTGACGAGTGCCCCTCCAAACTAGGAACACATCGTCTATAAAACAATACCAGCGTACAATAAATCGCATAGCAATGTCAGAGTGCTCACCAAAGAGGACCTGTCTCTCCCAATAGCCCATATGAAGGCAGGCGTAACTGGGAGAGAAACAGGCCCCCATGGCCACACCCCTGACTTGCTGGTAGTATCTGTTGTTGAACATAAAGAAATTGTGATGTAAACAGAATGAAATCATGGACAACAACATACGATTATGATCTGCCATTAAAATCGGTCTCTGTCCCAAGAAGAATTCTGTAGCTCGTAGGCCATCTTGATGATTGATACTAGTGTACAAAGACGTGACGTCTAACGTAATTAGCCATAAATCAGGATCCCACTTAATGTCCTCGATTTTGCGAACAAAATCATTAGAATCCTGAACAAAGGATGGTAGGCTTTGTACATGTTCTTGCAAGAATGAGTCTACATAAATGGTTGTCTTTTCTAGCAGACCCCCGCACGCTGCAATTATTGGCCTTCCCGGGGGGTTGACCGGGTTCTTGTGAACCTTTGGGATTAGGTATAGGACCGGCATGATCGGGTTGTCATTCTTTAAGTACTTGAGCTCATCCATGCTTAGTAGCTCAAAAGATCTCCACCCCATCAATAACGAATAGAAATCCGCCTGGGCTTTCTTGACCAGGGTGATGTCTCTGTGTCTATAACAATCCAGATTATTTAATTGAGAGAGGGCTTCTTCCAAATATAGTTTTCGCGGCCATACACTATATTGCCCCCCTTGTCAGATTGTCTGACAATTACATTTTCATTTTGTTGGATCTTTTTGATGAGCTTCAAGTATTGATCATTCTGTGTGTATTTTCTACGTTTGGAGTTAAGCAGTTTCGAGTGCAGCACCTTAATCTCTTTAACAGCTACATCATGGAAGATGTCAATGTTGTCATATAACATCACAGGAGTGTATGTGGAGCGTGGTTTGAACGATGTGAGACCCCCCACCTTGCTTGTAGTCTGAGCAGAGGCTTCTTGAGATATTGATTGTTCCAGTCCGAGGGACTCCAAAGCCTCCAAACATGGGGCATCAAGAGCTAGAAGCCCCTGGTTGTTTGTTTCCGCCCTCAGAGGGGTGTTGCGTGTCTTACCACCCGAAAAATGTTTCTGCAACTTAATCTTGCGGACAAATTTATAAAGATCTATCCTCGTGTCCACATAATTGAAATCACAGGGAGGACAGAATGTGAGACCCATCGATAGGATGCGGGGTTCAGACTGGGACAACACCATATCAGTAAGGTTAATGACTGAGGGGGCAGTACCAGATGTTCTTGAATGGTCGCTCACTTCCTGTTCCATTTCTTGGTGCTCTTTTTCTTTTTCTGCTGATTTTTTTCTTCTTGAATTGGCCTTTCGGCGTTGGTATCACTTGGCATTGCGGATTTTGTTCCTGCAGTCGCCTGGATTCTTGGGCGTAAGGTCTCGCGCCTGTCCTTCCGTAGGCATTCGAGTTCTTCTGCTGGTGTGAGCCTGTTAAACCCCAATTGTGCATCTGTTTGAGACGTATTGGAGTCTGAGTCGCTGTTGATGCAAGAGCTTAAGTTTGACTCTGAAGAATCTTCTCGCTGTGCTGCCCCTAACCCTTGTCTTTGGGTAGAGCAGCCTGAAACTGACACAGTCTTGAGTCGTCTTGAGGCTTTGATGGCTTCGTATTTTTTAGCAAAAGTAAAGATGCGCCCCTCAGCATAGTCTGCCTTATCTCTTTGAAATTTAAAGGCCTTTCTTTTACTAATTGCCTCCTCTTCTTTCTGAAGCCTTGCCATCATCTCACCACGTAGCTTTGTACATTCGGTGGTGAGCTCCCCAAAAGATGACTCAATCTCCAAATTGAGTTCCTCTATTTTAGTCTGTGTTTTCAGACGATCACTTTCTGCATAGCGTACAAGTATCTGTTCTAGCCTGCGCGAAGACTCAAGGTTGCATTCTGCCCACTCCTTAAGCATCTCTGGGTCCGGATCCTCATAGCTAGGGAATAACATTACACGCAGTCCCCGTGGTATTCTGTTCACCTCCAGGTAGCGGCTCAGGGAGCGGTGCTCCAACCATTTTGAAAGTTCTCGCTTCATAAGTTTTTCCAATCTTTTAAACTTATCACGAATACTGCCAAGTTCGTTTACAGGTACATTTTGTGCTGCTGGCCCAGATGACCGCCCCCCGCCGGGGAATCATCAAATGCATTTAACACTGCCAGTTCCCTCGCCTTTATTGCGTCTGCTGACATGCCACTTTCCTACTTTTTCCTACGCCCAATGCGTTCTCACTGCCACCCAACGGTATAGGCAAATGCACGCCGCCGAGCAGCCAGGCACAGTCTTCTCTTACCGGCGTTGTCTTGTTGCATGACTCGAACACAGCTGCCTGACTTCGGGTGTCTTTAGGGAGCAAAACGCCCTCCGTGTTCCTCGTCAGGTCCGTGTTGCAGTCGGCGTTCACAGTAGCCGGGGGCTGGAGCAATTACTCCCTAACGGGAGAAGACATACGACTTCTGGGTCACCAGAGGTCTTGGCTTCCTGCTGCTCTGCCGCTCGTAAGAGAAGGGGTCATCCAAAACACCAGCGAAGCCCTTTGCCGGTTTGTAGAGATGAGACAATCTCTGCTTTCTCTCGCCTGGAGCCCAGTCCTGGATACCGTCGGTGCAGAAGAAGAGAGGAGACCCAAGTGCAGGTGAGCAGTGTTTTTATTCAATATGGAAAACGGCACACCTCAGCATAACGTTTCGGCCTTCACAGAGGCCTTGGTCACATGACGCATGCAAGGGAGGAGGCAATATTTAAAGTGCAAATGCCAATCAAAATGTAAAGCCATTGGTGGAATATGGTCACATGCAAGGTGCTCTCAATAGTAGACATAGAAAACATTATAGCGTTTGTTGCCTTTTACATTTCGGGATAATCCCTTATATAGTTTGTAATAAACATTTTCGTAATGTGCAAGATATCACTAAAGTGCAAATGCAAAGTGCTATCAACCTTGTACAAAACAAAGCTCTCATCTCGGGATAATCCCTTAAAAGAAATGGACAAAAGTACAAACTCGACAATGTGCAAAACGTCAGAGAAAGTGCAAATAGTGTAATGTAAACAATTGGGGTTTCAATAAATAACAATCATATTTATCATCAGCGACACAATGTTAAAATCAAAGTGTAAAATATATATATATATACACATTAATAGTTGATATATATACACTTGCTATACACTATATACACTGGATGAGAAATCAGGTAATCCATATAATATATATGTATACCAAAGGCCCGCGGCTTCGGGGGAGCACACAACGTCGCTCATGTAAGATGCAGTCTGTCCTCATATTCCACTGAGTGCATGTTTGCCAACGCGTTTCAAGGTAAGAAACCCCTTCTTCAAAGGCAGCAAATTTCACATCTGACGCTCACATTCACTTTTATGACAATGCTGATTTGGTGTATTTATTCGTCCGCCTCACACTGGGCGTCTGCAAAAAGCACAATGCATCATGGGACATAGAGTCAAAATGTGAGTGTTAAGGTTCAATTTCAGTACATTCAAATGTGCTTTGCTCATTTTCAATCACAGTATTACCTATAGTAGGTTGTGGGTCATTTGGCAGATTAATTAGCATTTCGAACGGCGTGCCAGGCAGGTTTAGACAGTTCATACCTGCAGCCTCCTGAGCTGGTTTGGCCACTTCTCCCCCAACTGAAGATGGTGCCTCTCCCCACGGCTGAGCTGCTGTGTGAAATTTGTGTATACCAAAGGCCCGCGGCTTCGGGAGAGCACACAACGTCGCTCATGTAAGATGCAGTCTGTCCTCACATTCCACTGAGTGCATGTTTGCCAACGCGTTTCAAGGTAAGAAACCCCTTCTTCAAAGGCAGCAAATTTCACATCTGATGCTCACATTCACTTTTATGACAATGCTGATTTGGTGTATTTATTCGTCCACCTCACACTGGGCGTCTGCAAAAATCACAATGCATCATGGGACATAGAGTCAAAATGTGAGCATTAAGGTTCAATTTCAGTACATTCAAATGTTTGTTTGCTCATTTTCATTCACAGTATTACCTATAGTAGGTTGTGGGTCATTTGGGCAGATTAATTAGCATTTCGAACGGCGTGCCAGGCAGGTTTAGACAGTTCATACCTGCAGCCTCCTCAGCTGGTTTGGCCACTTCTCCCCCAACTGAAGATGGTGCCTCTCCCCACGGCTGAGCTGCCGTGTGAAATTTGTGTATACCAAAGGCCCGCGGCTTCGGAAGAGCACACAACGTCGCTCATGTAAGATGCAGTCTGTCCTCACATTCCACTGAGTGCATGTTTGCCAACGCGTTTCAAGGTAAGAAACCCCTTCTTCAAAGGCAGCAAATTTCACATCCGACGCTCACATTCACTTTTATGACAATGCTGATTTGGTGTATTTATTCGTCCGCCTCACACTGGGCGTCTGCAAAAATCACAATGCATCATGGGACATAGAGTCAAAATGTGAGCGTTAAGGTTCAATTTCAGTACATTCAAATGTTCGTTTGCTCATTTTCAATCACATTATTACCTATAGTAGGTTGTGGGTCATTTGGGCAGATTAATTAGCATTTCGAACGGCGTGCCAGGCAGGTTTAGACAGTTCATACCTGCAGCCTCCTCAGCTGGTTTGGCCACTTCTCCCCCAACTGAAGATGGTGCCTCTCCCCACGGCTGAGCTACCGTGTGAAATTTGTGTATACCAAAGGCCCGCGGCTTCGGGAGAGCACACAACGTCTCTCATGTAAGATGCAGTCTGTCCTCACATTCCACTGAGTGCATGTTTGCCAACGCGTTTCAAGGTAAGAAACCCCTTCTTCAAAGGCAGCAAATTTCACATCTGACGCTCATATTCACTTTTATGACAATGCTGATTTGGTGTATTTATTCGTCCCCTCACACTGGGCGTCTGCAAAAAGCACAATGCATCATGGGACATAGAGTCAAAATGTGAGCGTTAAGGTTCAATTTCAGTACATTCAAATGTTCGTTTGCTCCTTTTCAATCACAGTATTACCTATAGTAGGTTGTGGGTCATTTGGGCAGATTAATTAGCATTTCGAACGGCGTGCCAGGCAGGTTTAGACAGTTCATACCTGCAGCCGCCTCAGCTAGTTTGGCCACTTCTCCCCCAACTGAAGATGGTGCCTCTCCCCACGGCTGAGCTGCCGTGTGAAATTTGTGTATACCAAAGGCCCACGGCTTCGGGAGAGCAGACAACGTCGCTCATGTAAGATGCAGTCTGTCCTCACATTCCACTGAGTGCATGTTTGCCAACGCGTTTCAAGGTAAGAAACCCCTTCTTCAAAGGCAGCAAATTTCACATCTGACGCTCACATTCACTTTTATGACAATGCTGATTTGGTGTACTTATTCGACCGCCTCACACTGGGCGTCTACAAAAAGCACAATGCATCATGGGACATAGAGTCAAAATGTGAGCGTTAAGGTTCAAGTT